>NC_047114.1:26219592-26333217 GCF_902500255.1 Thalassophryne amazonica
CTCCACATCCATGCCTTGGTCCTCTTCACGAGTTCCTAATACAAATTGTCCAGCTGTCCTTCCCATATCATGACGTTTATATGGGGGTGGCTCTGCTTCCCAGCTCGGTGCACTGGCTTTAGTGTCTTTGGATCTTTCCTCTGTCATTTTTTCTCTTTTCTGCTGTAGCCTCTGTGCTTCCTGCTTGAACAAGGCCAAAACTTCTTTTTCTTCAGTGCGTTTTTTGTTGTTATTTACGTTCTTCTGCTGATCTTTAATTTCTTTTTTCTGTATTTCTACCGCAACTGCTTCACACATCACCGGATCAAATGATCACACCAAAGGCCATTGCCTGCCCCCATGTGACCTTTTGTGCCACTTTCTCATACATTGGTTGGCCTTAGTGCGTTTTCCTGGATATTTTCTTAGTACTAAGTCTAGCGGGGTACTTTCCCGACCTTGACCTTGAGAGTTACCCATGTAACCCTGACAAACGCTATGTGAGGTGTTTCTATGGTGTTCTGGTAGTCCCTCAGGGGCTGTCCTGATCCAGACCAATAACTTGCCGGCTGTAACACCTGTTTTGTATTTTAAACCCTTAAAAGGATTAAATTTCCAACTGTTATGCCCGTCTTCTTTTTCTTTAACTAAATATGAAAATTTACCTGTTTCCCACCGAACCTTCCTTGGGACCACAGTCAGAGTCAACCTAGGAAACAGTTCTTCACCTGGATCGGTTGGCAGTGTTATTAAATGATTTAATGGTATGCTAAGTTCTTTATTAGGATCAGCACAAAGCAGCTCCAGCCACGGAGTTAAACCCTGATGCCATAGACGTCTTATCAGCAGCTCCCAATTAATTAGAGGGAATTGTTCTTTCTTTTGCTTCAGATTGATTACCTTAGTAATCTGCCATAATTTCTGATTGATCTCTTGTTCGTCCTGCCAATGTTCTGCTCCTACCCTGTCAAAATAGGTCCTTTCCAGCCAAAAATGTGTCCTGATTCCCTGGGTTTCGATGTCTCCGTCAGTCAAGTAATGTTCTGGGAGTATTATTTCATTATCACTTAAGTCTCCCATCAATGACTGTCCCAAGCATTGATCAGTCTGTCAGCTTTTCACTATAATCTAAGCTTTAACTCTTTTGATTTATAACCAATTTTATTTCTTTACTCCTCTTACAACCCTAACACTTCCTAATGTCTTTGCTCCCGACTTTCTATTTTCCTTCTAATTTTTTACCTTTCTGCTTCTTGTCTTTTTCTGCTATGTTTGTTTATTAGTTTTCTTTCTTTGAAATAATATCTACCTTCTCTGTATTTACATAGCAGTCTCTTTTCCTGTCTTTTTCTTCACTGTCTCTGTTTCACACTTTCCTCTCTGCCTGTCATGCACCTCCCAAGTCCTTCTGTTGGGTCTAAACGCCTCCTCCTCGTACCTACTCTTCACATTAATCTTGTATGTCAGCCAGCCTGCAAGCCCTCACAGCTTTGCCTGCAACTCCCCGATTACTCTCCGCTCTCCCACACCAATCTTCAAAAGCTTTATACACAAAAATGATTAAAAACAACTTTCTATATGTCTCTATCTAGACTTCTGCCACTTTTCACTCCGCGGCTTTAAACAACCTTTTTAATCACTTAACACCAATGTGTTCTGTTTAAATATGTATCTCTTCTTCACGTTAGACAGCTTCTCCGGCGCTGCCGGCAACTTCATATATTATTTTTTTTTACAAGCCCTCTTTGAGCGTACAATATTTCATTTACTTCTACGCCTTACCGCGCCTCGCGTGCGTATCCTGTGCTTAATATATTATTTTTCACCAGCTCCTCTCTGAGCATACAATATTTCATTTACTTCTACTTTTTTCTTCACTTACTGAGCTCCTCGTGAGCTTAATGTGCCTTTGCACTGAAAATATTCTCTTTTTCTTTTCTTATAAAAAACTCATATTACTGTGTACTTAATTACTTATTCTTCTCCCACGCCCCACAAGCGTGTATTTGGTGCCTTACTGCACTATTTTCTGCTTCATTAATTCTCATGTATTCTGCACTAACTCTCTATTTATTTTATTTTTTTATAGTTTTTCTCTTTTCTTAAAAAATTACGTCCTTTATTGAGCTCTTTTACTTACTGTCAGCTGTGCTACTTTGCACTTTTCTCTTTAAATCTCTTTATCACGTACGGTATTTCTACTGCGCCCCCTCAGGCGCTTATCTTGTGCTTCCTCTGCACGTATTCTCTGTTAAACTCTTTTTCTCACTTATTTCACTTCAGTCTCTGTTAAACTCTTTAAATAACCTTGTATTACCTTGTATCTATTTGTCAGTATACTCCCCTAAATTAACCCCTACAGCGCATGCTATCAGCCGGCACGTTAGTAACGAATTTCAACACCAATTATTCCCCAAGCATCCAGGTTAGTTCTCCACGCACTCTTTTCCGCACCAGAGTTCATGAACATTCCTGACCTTTCACTCACACAGACATTCTTTTTCCCGGGAACACACACACCTTCTGAGCATTTTATCTACAAGGCCTGATAATTTTCAATCTTATCTTTTTGTCTTTTATCAATTTCTTAGTCCAGGTTCTTTTGGGTAAGAGGCAATTAAAAAATATCACCTGTCAACTTGGGCGGAAATCCCGACTCACTCCTCCAGATCGTGCAGAAGTTATAAAAGGTTTCTGCTTACCTTTTAGTCGTGATCACTGTTATTTATGGTCTGGAGGGATGAGCTGGACTGCCCCAGGCTGCCGGAATGCCCCTGGACCCTCCTGGCTGGCTCGCCAAGTTCTGACGTGGTCCGTCTTTTAGTCTTCTCGGGATGTCGTCTTTTAGAAAACACAAACTAATTGCAAGTGATATGCTAGAAAAGGACACAACACTTTAGAATAATTCAGCCTTAAGCAAGATAAAATGCACAGAGTTTTTAAGTTTATTTAAGCCTTCGACACAGAGCTTAGACAAACTGAGTCCTCTAGAGAGACTGAATAGGTGACAACCGCGCTCATCTATTTATTGGAGACCCGCGGGCATCGCTCCTCCTTCGACTTTTTTATTTATTTCATTCCCAAGACATGGTTTTCTATTGGAAGCGTCCTCTAGTGAACCCTAAGCAGGTGTTAGGCCATTATTTCAATGTGACAAATGCTCCCATAAAAACGTGAAGGATTTACAACTGATTTTTTTTAAAAGACCTTCAGCCACAGGTGCAGCTGGCCTGAGGCCCCCCGCACGTGGCCTCAGCCACAGGTGCAGCTGGCCCAAGGCCCCTCGCACGTGGCCTGCGGGAAAGCACCTAAAAGGCCTTGGAAAGCCCCTGACAGACTGAATGACTAATAGAGCCCTTTTTTTGGGTTGAACACCTGCTAGTTCAGCCAGAGGACATACAGTTCAGATCAGGACACTTGATAGTTCATCACAGTTCAAATATGGACCTAAAAATTCTTCTACACTTCCTTTTCTCTCAAAAATTCTTGAAAGGGTAGTTGTAAAACAGCTAACTGATCATCTGCAGAAGAATGGTCTATTTGAAGATTTTCAGTCAGGTTTTAGAATTCATCATAGTACAGAAACAGCATTAGTGAAGGTTACAAATGATCTTCTTATGGCCTCAGACAGTGGACTCATCTCTGTGCTTGTTCTGTTAGACCTCAGTGCTGCTTTTGACACTGTTGACCATAAAATTTTATTACAGAGATTAGAGCATGCCATAGGTATTAAAGGCACTGCGCTGCGGTGGTTTGAATCATATTTATCTAATAGATTACAATTTGTTCATGTAAATGGAAACTCTTCTTTACAGACTAAGGTTATTTGTGGAGTTCCACAAGGTTCTGTCCTAGGACCAATTTTATTCACTTTATACATGCTTCCCTTAGGCAGTATTATTAGACCGCATTGCTTAAATTTTCATTGTTACGCAGATGATACCCAGCTTTATCTATCCATGAAGCCAGAGGACACACACCAATTAGCTAAACTGCAGGATTGTCTTACAGACGTAAAGACATGGATGACCTCTAATTTCCTGCTTTTAAACTCAGATAAAACTGAAGTTATTGTACTTGGCCCCACAAATCTTAGAAACATGGTGTCTAACCAGATCCTTACTCTGGATGGCATTACCCTGACCTCTAGTAATACTGTGAGAAATCTTGGAGTCATTTTTGATCAGGATATGTCATTCAATGCGCATATTAAACAAATATGTAGGACTGATTTTTGCATTTGCGCAATATCTCTAAAATTAGAAAGGTCTTGTCTCAGAGTGATGCTGAAAAACTAATTCATGCATTTATTTCCTCTAGGCTGGACTATTGTAATTCATTATTATCAGGTTGTCCTAAAAGTTCCCTGAAAAGCCTTCAGTTAATTCAAAATGCTGCAGCTAGAGTACTAACGGGGACTAGAAGGAGAGCGCATATCTCACCCATATTGGCCTCTCTTCATTGGCTTCCTGTTAATTCTAGAATAGAATTTAAAATTCTTCTTCTTACTTATAAGGTTTTGAATAATCAGGTCCCATCTTATCTTAGGGACCTCATAGTACCATATCACCCCAATAGAGCACTTCGCTTTCAGACTGCAGGCTTACTTGTAGTTCCTAGGGTTTGTAAGAGTAGAATGGGAGGCAGAGCCTTCAGCTTTCAGGCTCCTCTCCTCTGGAACCAGCTCCCAATTCAGATCAGGGAGACAGACACCCTCTCTACTTTTAAGATTAGGCTTAAAACTTTCCTTTTTGCTAAAGCTTATAGTTAGGGCTGGATCAGGTGACCCTGAACCATCCCTTAGTTATGCTGCTATAGACGTAGACTGCTGGGGGGTTCCCATGATGCACTGTTTCTTTCTCTTTTTGCTCTGTATGCACCACTCTGCATTTAATCATTAGTGATCGATCTCTGCTCCCCTCCACAGCACGTCTTTTTCCTGGTTCTCTCCCTCAGCCCCAACCAGTCCCAGCAGAAGACTGCCCCTCCCTGAGCCTGGTTCTGCTGGAGGTTTCTTCCTGTTAAAAGGGAGTTTTTCCTTCCCACTGTCGCCAAGTGCTTGCTCACAGGGCGTCGTTTTGACAGTTGGGGTTTTTACGTAATTATTGTATGGCCTTGCCTTACCATATAAAGCACCTTGGGGCAACTGTTTGCTGTGATTTGGCGCTATATAAATAAAATTGATTGATTGATTGATGAAACGTCTTTGTCCTGTTCAGGGTCACAGAGCTGGAGCCTATCCGAGTAACCCCTGGGTGAGAGGCAAGGTTTATCCTGGACAGGTCACTAGTCAATCCCCAGGGCTGACAAAGTTCATTTTTGCAAATTATTTTAGGATCTTTACAGGGGGAAACCCCCAGATGACTCCCTGAGGATGTCAGTGATGGGTACAGCCATGATTTGGGCAACACAAAGACTTAATACATTTTTTTGATTTAGCCCTGCACAAAAATTAATAGGTCTTTTCACTGGGAGACACTGACACTGTGCACTTAATAACCATTAATACATTAATATGTCCATTTTTATTGATTTTTAAATACCATCTTCCTGGACGAAATCATTTGAATTTAACAAGTTTGCACCATCATATACATTTATTATCATTATTATTTTTTTTTTTTAAACTTCTTATCTTGAATTCAGGTGTTATTTCCCACCACAGTTTGACAATCATGACCCAGCAGGGGGCAGTCAAGTGAAATGAATGCAATTGTTTTGAAACACTATCATACTTTTTTAACATTATTATTTGAGAGGAAAGTTTCTTCCTGTCCAGCAGTTTGTAGCAGTGAGTCGTTCTATCGAAGGAAATGTTTCATGTGGTGTTTTCAATAGTTTGTGGGTTTCCAGTGCTATGCAGCAAGCAATTAAACATTTACTGAAACAAATGTTTCAGGCCGTGTTTCCAATGTGTTGTAACAGTGAATCATCTTCTGAAGCAAATCTGGTGCTAATCAGATGAGTTGTTGTCTTTACACCTGTTAAAGGTCATGGGGACTGGAGCCAATCCCAGCGGTCACTGGACGAGAGGCACGGTTCACCCTGGACGTGAAGCCAGTCCATCACCTGGCTAACACAAAGTCAAGTTATGTTTACCAATTATTTTATGACCTTTGGAGAAACAAAGTCCTTTGTGACATCACTGATGTTGCAGCCATGATTAGGGCTGCCCAAAGACTAAAAGTGGTAAAATTAACAGATCAACAAATGTCTTCAAACAAACAAATTATTAAATTCTTTATTTCACATTGTGCATGTTGTTGCTGTACATATCTGTATTTTTTTTCTTCATTAAATACAATGTTATTGGAAGAAATCACTGATTTAAATTTTAAAGAGTTTGAACAACCAGACATTTCAACCCCCCCCCCCCCCCCAAAGAGGTTTGAGAGCCACGGCCCCACAGAGATTACATTTTCACAAATACACTTAATTTAATAGAAATGTTTTACAACCCCAATTCCAATGAAGTTGGGACGTTGTGTAAAATGTAAATAAAAACAGAATATAATGATTTGGAAATCCTCTTCAACCTATATAAAATTGAATACACCACAAAGTCAGGATGCTGAGAGACTTTTCAGAGTTTCCCCCCAATGTAGAATGGCCTAAGCGGTGGGTCACCCCTTTGAGTCTGGTCTGCTTGATAGTTGATCGAATTAAAAATCCTTCTTTACATTCTGTTACAGGAAAATCGGTCTAAATAATCTTTCTGCAGTAATTTAGTTAAAAATATACAAATGTACATTTTAGATAGTTCAACTCAAAAAGTCTGCACAGCAGCGAGATATAAATGCAAGATTTGGATTGGATTGGATTGGATTTGGATGGATTTTGACTGAGAAGCCGAACCCCACGATCTGTCTGACCCAATCACTGCTCAGCTTTCACATCCTAGCTGCGCATAAACAACATGGTGAGTGCCGGTGTTACAGAGCAACTGGTCCACCCTAAAAATTGTCCACCCTGCCTTTAGTGTGCATGGGTCATTTTGAACCACAGCAGCACGTCTGAGACTGACTCTCTGAGTCTGACTGGGGTGATCATGCTTTCGCGGTAGCTGGCCCCAGACTGTGGAACGAGCTACCTCTTGAGTTACGTACTATTCCTGACCTAGCACTTTTTAAATCTAAGTTAAAGACTTATTTATTTAAACAGGCTTTTAACACTTAGTGGGGAGGTGACGTTCTGTTTTTTTTTTATGTTCTTTTTTATGTGTTGTTTTAAAATTTTATTCTATATGTGTTTTATTTTTGTGAATTTGTGTTTTTAAGGTTAAGCACTTTGGCCACCAGTTGGTGCTGTAAAGCGCTTTATAAATAAATGTTGGTTGGTTGGTTGGTTGATAATCGGTGAATCGCTGCTGACGCTCCAAAATGATGCATGCGCAATGATGGCAGGGCGGAGCGATTTTTAGGGGGGACCATTCGGTCTGTGACACCAACTCACTGGCTCCAGAAGCAGAAATTTAATGCTTTTTCCACCTTGAATCTGTAAATAATGAGAAATCCCCCTGTGACAGCAGTGAGGTGGATTAAGGTTGTTGATTGCTGTAAATCCTGGAGAAATGGAGAGAATCATTTCATGATGTTGTCCCGGAACATCCTGACTTCGGCTTTCATCCAACGTGTTGTCGACGATTCACCCACGTAAATTAGGAGAATATTTCATAATATCTTCGGGCTCATTGTTGACGGGCCCCATTTACCTGTTTAAAGGGTTCTTCCTTTACATGGACATGGATGCTTGTGGTCACTGTACAGAGCAGAAAACATACATACGTGTACATTTAGTATGTTTTTAATTGAATACATTTGTATGCAGTGATTAAATGTGATCCTCCTCCAAAAGCCACAACAGACAGACGCCTCGATGGAATCAGTCCAGATGGATCCTTCACATTCGTCAGTGACTTATAGGGGAGTTATGTTTCTGATGAATATCTGACACAGTACAGTGGGTTTCTCCAAAGACCTGACTTAGGAGGTGCAGTTATGGCCAGCAGAGGTTTCCACATTGAAGATGTTCTTCTGGAGTGTGATGCTACACTGATAAACCCACCCTTCATTAGGAAGACTGCTGATGGCAGAAACAGATTCTCAGTTAAAGAGTTTCTGCAAACAAGACGCAACACAAGGAGGAGTGATGAAAAAAAAAAAGATTTTTGTTTGTTTGTCTCCATTTTGTCTGTTTCTCCTCTCTGTTGTCTCAAAAGTTTGAGCCACTGCTTCTGTTCCTCTGTCTTCTGCTTTCTGAGAGGAGGCGGAGTCATCCTGCTCTGTGTGTGTGTGTGTGTGTGTGGGGGGGGGGGGGCTTAGAGTGGACATCATACAACAGAGAACCAGTCTGTATCACCCCATCCGAAAAGTTTGGAAAGATAAATGGAATTTGTTATTTATTCCAAATGGGAGACGTCTTCAGAAGACCAGGGACTGTGTATGTTTCTCCAGGTAATACTGCTTTTGCGTCTTGAAGGGAGGCCAGCTGAAAACTTGCACCAAATCCCAAAATGGATCTGTGTTGGATCCACTGTGATGACCTCAAACAAATGGCAGCAGTCTCAAGGCCAACAACTTTATTCTTCTAAAATAGGAACCTAAAGCCCAAAGTGCACCGATCCACATGTGCATTGAATCACTCTCCCTGTATGAACTCAGACCACACTGCGTTTGAGTTTAAAAAGACCATTTATGACAAATTTAATACTTTATATGAATTCTTATTAAGATTTCACGTATGGGCTGTTGGTCAAATAGCGACGCTGCCTACGATGGTTTTTAATATGTACAGAGTGATGCTAGAGAGATATATAACCCACGTTATGTCAAAAAGTGATTAATGGCCCTGTCAGCCAATCAGAATTGATGATGTCACTATGTCCCGCCCCTAAGCCCCTCCCCTAGTCCCGCCTCCAAGCCCCGCCCCTTATGACGTCACAACCAATCGTAATCGATGATGTCACTATGTCCCACCCCTAAGCCCCGCCCCGGCTCCTCCCCTAGTCCCGCCCCTGGCTCCTCCCCTAGACCCACCCCCAAGCTCCTCCCCTAACCCCGCCCCAAGCACCGCCTCCAAGCCCCACCTCCCCTCCCACCCGGGGTCTAATATTTTAATGTCATTTTATTTCATGAATTAAAGAATGATTAAAAATACCTAGATCTTTTTAATGTATTAAAGAATTAACTAATTCTGAAATAATTAAACATAAATCAGTGTCTATTATCTAATACCCCTTTAATATTTTTAATTCTTAAATTAAAGCACCTCCTTTTATGGTTTTTTAATGCCTCAATTAAAGAAGGAATAAAAAATACCGTATCTTATGCATAATTATGGGAGGTTTTCTTCAATTTAGTGATTAAACACGAATATTTTAATACGCCTTTAATATTTCTTAATTCTTAAATTATCGCGTCTGCTAGCTGTGTCTGTGTGTGCGTGCGTGCGTGTGTGTGTGTGTGTTTCGGAGGCGTGTGTGTGTGCGTGCGTGTGTGTGTGTTTCGGAGGCGTGTGTGTGTGTGTGTGTGTGCGTGTGTGTGTGTGTTTCGGAGGCGTGTGTGTGTGCGTGCGTGTGTGCGTGTGTGTGCGTGTGTGTGTGTTTCGGAGGCGTGTGTGTGTGTGCGTGTGTGCGTGTGTGTGCGTGTGTGCGTGTGTGTGTGTTTCGGAGGCGTGTGTGTGTGTGTGTGTGTGCGTGTGTGTGTGTGTGTGACCTGCGGAGCGGGGGTGTCACGCCGGATGGTCTTTTATAACATAGTAGAGAAGCTTGAATCTTCGGTTGAAACTTGAAAGTTTAATTACCTCCAATTTCCTGATGACGGGGTCGTTCGTCACGCTTGTTTGAAGGCTGAAAAAACAAAGCTCCTTCTCACTCACGCCAGATGCAGTTTCTTTTAAGATATTAGCCGATCGATCACGGGCTGCTGGACACCCGCTGATCGGAGATGCTGCCCCGAGGTGATGAACCCGAAAAATCAACAAACTTTGGTCTCCGTCACTCCCGGCAGGGTGGCTGGGTGTCAGGCCAGATGGTATTTTTAGAGCAAAAGGTGCCAGTAAGTGTTTTTCACAAAAAACCTCGTTTGAAAAACAATTTACCCTTTTCAACAATATTATAGGAAAGAACACAGGCTGTATAAGGTTTAGAATATGTGCTTTATTACATTCATTAAAGTCACACACAGAGAAAAAAGCAATTGTTCATGTTTATTAAACACAGCATACGTGAAGGAAAACATTAAGAAAAAAGTACTTGGTCCACTTACATGAAGAAAAAAGTATACGTTCATGTTTATTAAACACAGCATACGTTAAGAAAAAAGGTATTTGTTCCAGTTACCTGAAGAAAAAAGCATATGTTCATGGTTATTAAACACAAATTTGGTCCACTTACATGAAGAAAAAAGCATACGTCCATGTTTATTAAAGGGTAACCATCAGGCTGTCGCGGTAAATTAGCTGATAGATGATTATTATGTCTCCAGCTGCGTATAATAAACTCAAGTCTGCTCAAAGCCACTTTTTTAAGGCAACAAGTTCGCATATTTTTTTTTTTGTAAAGTCAACTTATTATATTTTACACATTTTGGGATTCAAACATCAAATCCTTATCTCAACACTTCACGGTAACGTTCACATGCCAGCAGCTTGGATGTTAAGTCCTAAATCTAAACATTTTCTTTGCTCACTTGTATTGCTGCAAGTTCCTGCTTTACCACCTCATTCTGACCAAGAAACATCTGAAGTGGGTCAAAAAATAACTGAAACTGTTCTTGAAAGCAGCTTTCTCCTGGTTAGTTGTTAATACACCCTGAAGACATCAAGATTCTGTGATCACATTTCTTGGGAGACTTTCCAAAAGGGAGACATCTATTGTTTTAATATGAAAATCAGCCGTCAGCATTTTATGTCAAGTGTTCCCTGAAAATCACAGATAACTGAATGACGGAGAACTGAAGCAACAACTTTGAAGTTTCAAATAAAACAGGGTTCATCAGCATTTTCTGGTTTATCAGAATCTGAATCAGAACAGCTTTTAATGGCCAAGTATCCACAGAATACATGGAATTTGACTTTGGTTTGAGCCGCACTCTCTCTGTACACTGTAAATGCATGCAAACATACAAACGAATTAAGTTAACCAGACTCAGTTTTCAAGCTGTAGCTTCAAGAAAATTAAGTTGACCT
Source organism: Thalassophryne amazonica (assembly GCF_902500255.1). Taxonomy (NCBI): domain Eukaryota; kingdom Metazoa; phylum Chordata; class Actinopteri; order Batrachoidiformes; family Batrachoididae; genus Thalassophryne; species Thalassophryne amazonica. Next base: position 26,230,759 of record NC_047114.1, read on the forward strand.
GAATATGATGAATGAACAAAACTATTTTGAGAATTAAGCCGTCACTTGCTGGATGCTCACAGTAAATACATTACTGTAATTTAATTTTTTTCAGTAAAGCAAAATAAACAAGTGTCTGTAATCTAGATTTAATTTTTTCAGTACAGCAAAATAAACAAGTTACTGTAATCTAGATTTAATTTTTTCAGTAAAGCAAAATAAACAAGTTACTGTAATCTAGATTTAATTTTTTCAGTAAAGCAAAATAAACAAGTGTCTGTAATCTAGATTTAATTTTTTCAGTAAAGCAAAATAAAGAAGTTACTGTAATCTAAATTTTAAGTTTATTTGAGTACTGCACACTCGCAATAATTAAGGTAATCAAATCTGCTTCAAGACAACATAAATTACTTTGTAAGGGAGCAAGTTTGCATTTTTAGTAAAGTCAACTTATTATTTTTTACAGTGTAAGGCATGTAGAAATACCCTAAACAGCGAATAATCCGCAGTAAAAATTGTATGTGTTTTTAAAAACGGCTTGTAATTATGAACAAAGTAGTTTAGCTAACAACTGCTACAGAAAGGTGAACATTTATTAAAATGAATCTGAAATACACGAGTTGACCAACATCACGAGGGTAAGAGTTCTAATGTTAAAACTCACTGTTGTTACTCCGCTGTTTTATGATTTGTAAAAGGCTGCACCAGGCCCTTGAAAATTGCACATTTCCGACCAATTCTGTCAAAAAACATTAACAGCCTGTGAGCCGACACACTGCTGTCAGTGTGACAACAGGAAAGTGTGTCATGTAGAATCTGTGCATTTGTTCAGAGCATATAATTATAAATCTCAAGTCGTTTTAACGTGGATAAAGATTTAAGTGCGGTTGTTTTGCAGAAGTTCCACTGAAAACACACAGAAGCTGTAATTTTTACAATTCACACACCGTATCTTTGATAGAAACAGTCGGTGGTCATTTATTGAGAAATCTAACTGGCGGAGGGTTTTACGCTTTAAACGCTTATTTGGTTGTGAAAAGCTCCACAAAAACTTCTACTTTTCGAGCTGATGCTGACTGTTTGCATAAATTTTTGGCTGAGTGGGGAAACGTCTGACATTATATAGCCAATATGTTTTTTTCTTACTTTATGGACTTTTAAAAACTTTAGTCATATTACTAAATCATTGTTTTTTTTTTTTCTTACCTCATGAAGGCGACTCTCTCTCCGGCTCCCCGTGTCGTCTAATAACCCTCTGGGCTTAATTTGTCGGCCTGAATTCTTCTTCTTCTTCTTCTCGTTAAACCAGAATAAACTTTTTACGCATCGCAATTATTCTCTCTCAAAAGCATTCATTAATACCAGTCCAAAATATCCTCGAACCTCCGGGCATCTTGCAGGAGCGACGGTCACGTCTCGCCACAAACTGAAAGAAAAAATGCGACTTATTAAATATTTAGCCTACACTTTAAAAAAAACGTCATGATGTGATTTTTTCTTCTTACCGTGTAACACGAGTCCGTCCCCGCGGCGCCCTGTTGACGGTTCGACAGACCTCCGTCGGTTAGAACACACCAGCTCCGCGTTATTAACCTGTATTTTTAATATAAATGAGATTTCAGAGGGTTTACTATCTCTGCTGCTGTGTCTGGGGGAAAAAACTTGATTAAACAGCGTTAAATAAACTCCTAACAGAATATCCACAAACTGTAACACAGACCATACTTATTAATGAAATATTTACACTTTAAAAAGTTATGACCTGATTTTCTTACGTCATAAAGGAGAGTCTGTCCCTGGCGCGTCGTGTCGTCTAAATGATCCTCTGGGGTTAATTTGTCAGGCTGAATTCTTCTGCTCCATCAGAATAAACTTTTCTCACCGTGGGGCTCTATCTAACAAAAAAACATCATTTAAAAAATGTTTTTACCACCGAGGATCTTTTTTTAAAAAAACAGAAGCATTTCTATCAAAAGATTACTTAAATCACTTGCCGTGAAAGACTTTCGCACTCTGAAGAAAAAGAAAATTTAATTCCGAGAGAATGAACGTCTGCTCCGGTCAGCGGCTGGAATGAAGGAAAAACACTGCAGCAGGAGGCGGGACAGGAAAACTGGTCCAGCCTCCGGATTTAGCCTGACACCTCGGACCGAGGGACACAGCAGGACCTCATAAAAATATTGCTTCAAACGGGATCTGTGACGCTGGCCCAGTTTGTCAAAAGAGGTGCGACCTTTTGCGCTAAACACCCCAAATACACACACACAGGCACACACTTTTAAGACGCAAATATCCCCAGACCTGCGCGTGTAGTGGTCCCATAGTATGAACAAAAGTGGATGGATAGCAAAGTCATGACGGATAATACAGAAATAGTGGACCTTTTAATAGTTGCACTAAAAGAATAAAACGCTATTTACAGGAGAATTAGTTTTCCCAGCTTCAGCCTGTCTTATTCCAGACATGTCAGAAACTGCATGAACAAAACATCTACATATCTTTAACACCAAAGAGATTTAAATATATCCGTACATACATATGTACATACTTACATACTTACTTACTTACTTGCCTTACAATATAAAGCGCCTTGGGGCAACTGTTTGTTGTGATTTGGCGCTATATAAAAAAATTGATTGATTGATTGATACTTATATTTTTTTCCCATTTCTATTCCCATGTTTCTTTGTCAGTATTCATGACAGCCAATTAAACAGTGTCTTTACTATAACCTTGATTAGCAATTTTAATGTGTATTCTTTATTCTATACAACATATAGCCTTTTTTCAGGCAAAAAAAAAAACCATTAAAAAATTTTAGGATCAAAGATTAACACGAGCCGTGACAATTTTTAAACGCGTCCAAACGCGGTAAAACTTTAAAGGTATGATCGGGAGAGCGTTCTCAACACACCCGAAGCATTTTTTCACAAAAAACGCGCATAAAAAATTCAAGGTCAAAGGTCAACGCTTCTTTCTGCGCTTAATAGCGATGTTTTAAATTATCCAAACGCGATAAAACTTTAAAGGTATGATCGGAAGGCCGCTCTCACACATCCAACCCATTTTCAGGTGAAAAAAAACATAAAAAAAATTAGGATCAAAGATTAACACTTCTTTCTGTACTTAATAACAATGTTTTAAAGCGTGCAAGCGTGATAAAACTTTAAAAGGTATGATCGGGAGGTTGTCCTAAGACAGGGGTTACATTTTCACATGAAAAAACATAAAAAAAAAAAAAATTAGGATCAAAGGTTAACACCAGCTGTCACAGCATTTAAAAGTGTGCGAAGGTCCTTGTAGCTGGATACAGGAGGTATTACCCCAAAATCAGAAACCAGATCATCGTTTGCGATAGTATTTTCGGTGTATAAAGACAGCACATCTTGGTACGACACCCCGGTGGCGCTGATATATATTTAATACACGCAGTGACCTTTATTTTATTTGTAAATATTCACAAAAAGGAAACATTGGTGTTAAAGATATGCGCAAAAGGTCGCACCTCTTTTGACAAACCGGGCCAGCGTCACAGATCCCGTTTGAAGCAATATTTTTATGAGGTCCTGCTGTGTCCCTCGGTCCGAGGTGTCAGGCTAAATCCGGAGGCTGGACCAGTTTTCCTGTCCCGCCTCCTGCTGCAGTGTTTTTCCTTCATTCCAGCCGCTGACCGGAGCAGACGTTCATTCTCTCGGAATTAAGTTTTCTTTTTCTTCAGAGTGCGAAAGTCTTTCACGGCAAGTGATTTAAGTAATCTTTTGATAGAAATGCTTCTGTTTTTTTAAAAAAAGATCCTCGGTGGTAAAAACATTTTTTAAATGATGTTTTTTTGTTAGATAGAGCCCCACGGTGAGAAAAGTTTATTCTGATGGAGCAGAAGAATTCGGCCTGACAAATTAACCCCAGAGGATCATTTAGACGACACGACGCGCCAGGGACAGACTCTCCTTTATGACGTAAGAAAATCAGGTCATAACTTTTTAAAGTGTAAATATTTCATTAATAAGTATGGTCTGTGTTACAGTTTGTGGATATTCTGTTAGGAGTTTATTTAACGCTGTTTAATCAAGTTTTTTCCCCCAGACACAGCAGCAGAGATAGTAAACCCTCTGAAATCTCATTTATATTAAAAATACAGGTTTGACGGAGGTCTGTCGAACCGTCAACAGGGCGCCGCGGGGACAGCCTCGTGTTACACGGTAAGAAGAAAAAATCACATCATGACGTTTTTTTTAAAGTGTAGGCTAAATATTTAATAAGTCGCATCTTTTCTTTCAGTTTGTGGCGAGACGTGACCGTCGCTCCTGCAAGATGCCCGGAGGTTCGAGGATATTTTGGACTGGTATTAATGAATGTTTTTGAGAGAGAATAAGTGCGATGCGTAAAAAGTTTATTCTGGTTTAACGAGAAGAAGAAGAAGAAGAATTCAGGCCGACAAATTAAGCCCAGAGGGTTATTAGACGACACGGGGAGCCGGAGAGAGAGTCGCCTTCATGAGGTAAGAAAAAAGAAAAACAATGATTTAGTAATATGACTAAAGTTTTTAAAGATCCGTAAAGTAAGAAAAAAACATATTGGCTATATAATGTCAGACGTTTTCCCACTCAGCCAAAAATTTATGCAAACAGTCAGCATCAGCTCGAAAAGTATAAGTTTTTGTGGAGCTTTTCACAACCAAATAAGCGTTTAAAGCGTAAAACCCTCCGCCAGTTAGATTTCTCAATAAATGACCACCGACTGTTTCTATCAAAGATACGGTGTGTGAATTGTAAAAATTACAGCTTCTGTGTTTTTTCAGTGGAACTTCTGCAAAACAACCGCACTTAAATCTTTATCCATGTTAAAACGACTTGAGATTTATAATTATATGCTCTGAACAAATGCACAGATTCTACATGACACACTTTCCTGTTGTCACACTGACAGCAGTGTGTCGGCTCACAGGCTGTTAATGTTTTTTGACAGAATTGGTCGGAAATGTGCAATTTTCAAGGGCCTGGTGCAGCCTTTTACAAATCATAAAACAGCGGAGTAACAACAGTGAGTTTTAACATTAGAACTCTTACCCTCGTGATATTGGTCAACTCGTGTATTTCAGATTCATTTTAATAAATGTTCACCTTTCTGTAGCAGTTGTTAGCTAAACTACTTTGTTCATAATTACAAGCCGTTTTTAAAAACATGTACAATTTTTACTGCGGATTATTCGCTGTTTAGGGTATTTCTACATGCCTTACACTGTAAAAAATAATAAGTTGACTTTACTAAAAATGCAAACTTGCTCCCTTACAAAGTAATTTATGTTGTCTTGAAGCAGATTTGATTACCTTAATTATTGCGAGTGTGCAGTACTCAAATAAACTTAAAATCTAGATTACAGAAACTTGTTTATTTTGCTTTACTGAAAAAATTAAATCTAGATTACAGTAACTTGTTTATTTTGCTGTACTGAAAAAATTAAATCTAGATTACAGTAACTTGTTTATTTTGCTGTACTGAAAAAATTAAATCTAGATTACAGACACTTGTTTATTTTGCTTTACTGAAAAAATTAAATTACAGTAATGTATTTACTGTGAGCATCCAGCAAGTGACGGCTTAATTCTCAAAATAGTTTTGTTCATTCATCATATTCAGGTCAACTTAATTTTCTTGAAGCTACAGCTTGAAAACTGAGTCTGGTTAACTTAATTCGTTTGTATGTTTGCATGCATTTACAGTGTACAGAGAGAGTGCGGCTCAAACCAAAGTCAAATTCCATGTATTCTGTGGATACTTGGCCATTAAAAGCTGTTCTGATTCAGATTCTGATAAACCAGAAAATGCTGATGAACCCTGTTTTATTTGAAACTTCAAAGTTGTTGCTTCAGTTCTCCGTCATTCAGTTATCTGTGATTTTCAGGGAACACTTGACATAAAATGCTGACGGCTGATTTTCATATTAAAACAATAGATGTCTCCCTTTTGGAAAGTCTCCCAAGAAATGTGATCACAGAATCTTGATGTCTTCAGGGTGTATTAAAAACTAACCAGGAGAAAGCTGCTTTCAAGAACAGTTTCAGTTATTTTTTGACCCACTTCAGATGTTTCTTGGTCAGAATGAGGTGGTAAAGCAGGAACTTGCAGCAATACAAGTGAGCAAAGAAAATGGTTAGATTTAGGACTTAACATCCAAGCTGCTGGCATGTGAACGTTACCGTGAAGTGTTGAGATAAGGATTTGATGTTTGAATCCCAAAATGTGTAAAATATAATAAGTTGACTTTACAAAAAAAAAATATGCGAACTTGTTGCCTTAAAAAAGTGGCTTTGAGCAGACTTGAGTTTATTATACGCAGCTGGAGACATAATAATCATCTATCAGCTAATTTACCGCGACAGCCTGATGGTTACCCTTTAATAAACATGGACGTATGCTTTTTTTTCTTCATGTAAGTGGACCAAATTTGTGTTTATTAACCATGAACATATGCTTTTTTCTTCAGGTAACTGGAACAAATACCTTTTTTCTTAACGTATGCTGTGTTTAATAAACATGAACGTATACTTTTTTCTTCATGTAAGTGGACCAAGTACTTTTTTCTTAATGTTTTCCTTCACGTATGCTGTGTTTAATAAACATGAACAATTGCTTTTTTCTCTGTGTGTGACTTTAATGAAGGTAATAAAGCACATATTCTAAACCTTATACAGCCTGTGTTCTTTCCTATAATATTGTTGAAAAGGGTAAATTGTTTTTCAAACGAGGTTTTTTGTGAAAAACACTTACTGGCACCTTTTGCTCTAAAAATACCATCTGGCCTGACACCCAGCCACCCTGCCGGGAGTGACGGAGACCAAAGTTTGTTGATTTTTCGGGTTCATCACCTCGGGGCAGCATCTCCGATCAGCGGGTGTCCAGCAGCCCGTGATCGATTGGCTAATATCTTAAAAGAAACTGCATCTGGCGTGAGTGAGAAGGAGCTTTGTTTTTTCAGCCTTCAAACAAGCGTGACGAACGACCCCGTCATCAGGAAATTGGAGGTAATTAAACTTTCAAGTTTCAACCGAAGATTCAAGCTTCTCTACTATGTTATAAAAGACCATCCGGCGTGACACCCCCGCTCCGCAGGTCACACACACACACACACACGCACGCACACACACACACACACACACACACACGCCTCTGAAACACACACACGCCTCCGAAACACACACACGCACGCACGCACGCACACACAGACACAGCTAGCGTCTGCAACAGGTATTACAGCCGTGGGGTCATGTTTCCGCGAGCAGCTCTATGCGTGGGTATTTGACCGTCTTGCTGCAAAGACTTACACCCGAGAGAGACGGCTATTTGTTTCCCTTCTTTAATTTCCGAATATAAAAAAACAGAAAAGGAAACGCGATAATTTAAGAATTAAGAAATATTAAAGGCGTATTAAAATATTCGTGTTTAATCACTAAATTGAAGAAAACCTCCCATAATTATGCATAAGATACGGTATTTTTTATTCCTTCTTTAATTGAGGCATTAAAAAACCATAAAAGGAGGCGCTTTAATTTAAGAATTAAAAATATTAAAGGGGTATTAGATAATAGACACTGATTTATGTTTAATTATTTCAGAATTAGTTAATTCTTTAATACATTAAAAAGATCTAGGTATTTTTAATCATTCTTTAATTCATGAAATAAAAAGACATTAAAATATTAGACCCGGGTGGGAGGGGAGGTGGGGCTTGGAGGTGGTGCTTGGGGCGGGGTTAGGGGAGGACGCCTCTGCCCCGAATAATCACATTCGTGATCAGCGGCCAAGAATGTATACTTCGTGGCATTCGTGACTTGTCGTCGTTATGTGTAAACGCAGCATTAAGGAGTGCATGATAAACCAAGAACTGCCAGTCTATGAAGGAGGATAGAATGAGAAATGACCTATTTAACCTTTAGTTAACCAGCTGACAATCATTTGTCAGCTTGTTGCTGTACCCAAATGCTGCTGAAGAAAAGCATTTTCAGATCACTTTGTCCCAGGTTTAAGTCAGCGCATCATCATATTTCTATTTAATCTAATGACTGATGATGTAGAATAACTCTAAGCAAGATGGCAGCTGCTGGCAACAGCTCACAGGCTGCATCCGCCATCTAGAGGATTAAATAGAAATCAACGGTTTTACCCCAGTTGTTTACCTGTTTTTTGGTTTGTGTTACATGTTAACTCCTGTTGTTGCCTTTCAACTCCCTCTGTTTGTTTGTTCTGGACTCCTGTGTTTTGGTCAAATAAATCACCTTTGTTCTCCATTTACATTCTGTGCAGTTTCTGTCTGTGTCCCAACAAGATGTCATTCCTATTGAGAAGCCAGCCCTCCATGCAACTGTGCATGTGCACCCATGCACAGTTCTCTCTACCCAGACTTTCACACCTCCCCCGTCCACACTTCCCCCTGTCGGGTTGACAGTGCCTCTCTTTATCGTGTTGAACTCCTCGAACCGAGCGACCAAGGAATGAAAATACAAGAGAAATACGTGTCTTTTCAACTTTTAAAACTTAAAATTTGCATGTGCACGCTATATTTTCAGCGCAACATTGTCAGGACGCACAACTCAACCACTCAACTCGACACAACATTCACACGTGGAGTTAAGCTACCCCACTGAAGGAAATGCACATTTTTGTGTCATTCTTTTGTCATTACATGAAAATATAAACAGCGATAAGTGTCTTTCTAATTTTAAAATTTCAAATTTGTGTGTGCATGCTGTATTTAGAGCACAATATTGTCGGGACGTGGAATTGTCAATTTATGCGTTGGGACGCATAAATCGACAAACCTGCACATCTGGACAGAACACCTGCATGTCTGGGTTCAGTCTGTAACTGAGCACCACAGAGGTTAATATGAGTACTAGAGTCTGCAGTCGCACTGAGAAGTGTCACGGTGAGGAGGCGTGGTCACCATTTTACATCAGGGCAACTCAGGCGGCGGCGCACACTGACGCTCAGAGAGTCTCATCAAGAAACAGGTGCAAAATGCTGGAAAGCTGCACATGCTGGCAAAGCCACAAACGGAGGAAGAAGGGACACAACATTTCCTTCTATAATTAGTTTTTGATATTCTTGTTACTTTTTCCATGATTTTTGGGCAATAAACTGGTGTAAACCATCATGCCTGAGTATGAAATCTGAGAATTTAAACCACCTTGAATGGAATTGAATTCAAAGCTGAAATTATTCAGTACGATACAAAAATGGATTTAATTAATGTGGACCATGTGGAATTAATTAATGTACTCTTTGTGCCTGTCTGGATTGTGTGGAAGGTTTACGTCGCATGGTGGAGAACTTTTTGGAATCCTGTCAAAGTTAATAATTGATTTTATATCAATATGTGTGTGTATATATAGTAATGGATTGATGAGTTGAGCAGGACGTCTCAGCTCAGCTGAGCTGCTGATTTATTTCAGCTGGAACAGATCGGATCCGTGTAGCTTTCAACACTAATATTTGGGAATGTGTGTGTCAGAGTAAGTTTAATACTTTACTTACATTATTTAATGTAAAATTATTTTACTGGTTGGATATCAGGTCAGAATGATATTTTAACATTTATTTTGCAAGCTTTTTTCTGTGTGTGTTCACTTGTGTATCCACATTGAAAAAGCAGTAACATCCGGGCACTTCATCAATATTTTGCCCGGTTAGGAGGCATCATGTCACTGTCCATGAAGGGACATTCATGTTTATATGGGATTAAAATTGTCTCATTAATATTTGTAAATGCACGCAGGGTGATCTACAAATAATAATTGATTTGCAAATGTGTTCAGATATCCACAAATGCAAATTTCATATTTGTAACTTGTAAATTGTTTTTTGCAAATAATGTTGTATTGGAAATATAAAACTTAATTTGTAAAAAAAAAAAAAAAAAAAATTACATTTGTAAAACTGGAAATTGTATTTGTGAATTGAGTTTCAGCATTTGTGGATCACCAGTTACACGCATTCATCGCTTTCCTCTGCGACGTAATTTTGAGACATTCTTTTTGCGCACAGATCCACAAACAAATGCCGACTGATTCACAAATACACACTCACACCTCTGGATATCCACTAGATGGCAGTGTGGTTCCATTCAGTGATGTGGCAAGCTGAAACTATATGCTCCCAGATGAGAAAAGACCGACACGATGACAGGTGTTTTACCAGAGCCTGATGCTAGCTAGGTAGCTCTGGTAAAACACCCGTCATCATTTTATACAACACATCATAATTTAAAAAAAAACAATTGACCTTGCAGACAATATCACCACATACATACCCATCCATCAAACGCCTCCATTACGGTAATGTGAAATGATTTATTCTGAAATGTCGGTCTTCTCTCATCCGGGAGCATATAGTTTCAGTTTGCCACATCAATGAATGGAACCACACTGCCATCTAGTGGATATCCAGTGGCGTGAGTGTGTATTTGTGAATCAGTCGGCATTTGTGGATCTGTGCGCGTCTCAAAATTACGTTGCAGAGGAAAGCGATGAATGCGTGTAATTGGTGATCCACAAATGTTGAAACTCAATTCACAAATACAATTTCCTGTTTTACAAATGTTTTTTTTTTTTTTTTTTACAAATTAAGTTTTATATTTGCAAATACAACATTATTTGCAAAAACCAATTTACAAGTTACAAATATGAAATTTGCATTTGTGGATATCTGAACACATTTGGAAATCAATGATTATTTGTAGATCACCCTGCGTACATTTACAAATATTAATGAGACAATTTTAACCCCATGTTTAATAGGCCGCATTAGAAGTACTGATTGGAGTCCTCATATTATCCTCTATTCTGAGCACCTAACCCTAACTCTCTCTCTTTTGCACGTGTAAGTAGCCAATCACCCATTTCTATTGTCAATTTGAATTCAGCATGTCAAAATAAAATAAAAAATATATATATCAATGTAAACCGTACTGCTATGAGTATTAGTTTCATTAAAATCTTAATGATTCCATCCTGAGTACAAACATGAGAAACACAGTTGATTAATCTGTATTTTTAAGCTAAAAGCACAAAGCAAAAGCGTTTAATTTTGCCATGTTGATGAAGGAGCGCTCACTATTTTTGGCACGGTGGGCCGTCCTGCCAACCCTGTGGAAGGGAATTGTTGCCTGGAAAATTCATTCATCTTTTCCAACAATAAATCCAGAAAGTCAGTGTTTTGGTCCTGTGTGGACGGACAATCAGTGCGACTGTTTGACTCTCAGTGGGATCAGCAGTCCAGAAGAATCATCTCCCACACGAAGACATCACGAAGCCTCCACATCATGTGTCACATCCCAGTCTTCTGCTGGATCACTGTTACAGTTCTCGAGGACATGTTGGACACCAGAGACACACCAGAGCTGCCAGAGACCCTGACTGAGATGTACATCTACTTCCTGGTGGTTCAGTCCAAAGTGAAGAAGGTCAAGTATGATGGAGGAGCTGAGACAGATCCACTGTGGAATCCAGAGAACAGGAAGATGATTGAGTCTCTGGGAAAACTGGCTTTTGAGCAGCTGCAGAAAAGGAACCTGATCTTCTATGAAGACGACTTGACAGAGTGTGGCATCGATATCAGAGCAGCCTCAGTGTACTCAGGAGTCTTCACACAGATCTTTAAAGAGGAGAGAGGACTCTACCAGGACAAGGTCTTCTGCTTCATCCATCTGAGTGTTCAGGAGTTTCTGGCTGCTCTTTATATCCATCTGACCTTCATCCAGTCTGGAGCCAATCTGCTGTCAGAAGAACAAACAACATCCAGAAAGATTAAAATAGTTAAACCTGAACTAACACGTCTCCATCAGAGTGCTGTGGACGAGGCCTTAAAGAGTCCAAATGGACACCTGGACTTGTTCCTGCGCTTCCTTCTGGGTCTTTCCTTGCAGACCAATCAGACTCTCCTACAAGGCCTGATGTCACAGACAGACAGAATCTCAGAGACAGGAAACAGTCGAGTACATTAAGAAGAAGCTCAATGAGAATCTGACCGCAGAGAGAAGCATCAATCTGATCCACTGTCTGAATGAACTGAAGGATCGTTCTCTAGTGGATCAGATCCAACAGTTCCTGAGCTCAGCAAGTCTCTTTGTAGAACATCTGTCTCCTTCTCATTTATCAGCTCTGGCCTTCATCTTATTGTCATCAGATCAACATCTGGATGTGTTTGACCTGAAGAAATACTCTGCTTCACATGAGGCTCTTCTGATGCTTCTGCCAGTGATCAAAGCATCTAAAAAGGTTTTGTAAGGACAGAGACACTTTGATATTTGAACACTAACTTAATTTATAATGTGAAACTCTTGTTCTTAATCATCTCTTAATCATCGGCAGTAATGACATCGGGTTACACCAATCGGAGGTCACTAAAATTAACATTGAATCGGTGTGTAACTTTGCAAACACAATGTCGGACTCTGTAGTTTTCTCTGGGCTCCTCCCCAATCGGATCGGGAGTGACATGTTTAGCCGCATGTTCTCCTTGAATTGCTGGCTGTCTGAGTGGTGTCCAAAAAATGAGGTGGGCTTCATAGATAATTGGCAAAGCTTCTGGGGAAAACCTGGTCTTGTTAGGAGAGACGGCATCCATCCCACTTTGGATGGAGCAGCTCTCATTTCTAGAAATCTTGCCAATTTTCTTAAACCCTCCAAACCGTGACTATCCAGGGTTGGGACCAGGAAGCAGAGTTGTAGTCTTACACACCTCTCTGCAGCTTCTCTCCCCCTGCCATCCCCTCATTACCCCATCCCCGTAGAGACGGTGCCTGCTCCCAGACCACCAATAACCAGCAAAAATCTATTTAAGCATAAAAATTCAAAAAGAAAAAAAAAATAATATAGCACCTTCAACTGCACCACAGACTAAAACAGTTAAATGTGGTCTATTAAACATTAGGTCTCTCTCTTCTAAGTCCCTGTTAGTAAATGATATAATAATTGATCAACATATTGATTTATTCTGCCTTACAGAAACCTGGTTACAGCAGGATGAATATGTTAGTTTAAATGAGTCAACAACCCCGAGTCACACCAACTGTCAGAATGCTCGTAGCACGGGCCGAGGCGGAGGATTAGCAGCAATCTTCCACTCCAGCTTATTAATTAATCAGAAACCCAGACAGAGCTTTAATTCATTTGAAAGCTTGACTCTTAGTCTGGTCCATCCAAATTGGAAGTCCCAAAAACCAGTTTTATATGTTATTATCTATCGTCCACCTGGTTGTTACTGTGAGTTTCTCTGTTAATTTTCAGACCTTTTGTCTGGCTTAGTGCTTAGCTCAGATAAGATAATTACAGTGGGCGATTTTAACATCCACACAGATGCTGAGAATGACAGTCTCAACACTGCATTTAATCTATTGCTAGACTCGACTGGCTTCGCTCAAAATGTAAATGAGTCCACCCACCACTTTAATCATACTTTAGATCTTGTTCTGACTTATGGTATGGAAATTGAAGACTTAACAGTATTCCCTGAAAACCCCCTTCTGTCTGATCATTTCTTAATAACATTTACATTTACTTTAATGGACTACCAAGCAGTGGGGAATAAGTTTCATTACAGTAGAAGTCTTTCTGAAAGTGCTGTATCTAGGTTTAAGGATATGATTCCTTCTTTGTTATGTTCTCTAATGCCATATATCACCACAGTGCAGAGTAGCTACCTAAACTCTGTGAGTGAGATAGATTATCTCGTCAATACTTTTACATCTTCATTGAGGACAACTTTGGATGCTGTAGCTCCTCTGAAAAAGAGAGCCTCAAATCAGAAGTGCCTGACTCCGTGGTATAACTCAGAAACTCGCAGCTTAAAGCAGATAACCTGTACGTTGGAGAGGAAATGGCGTCTCACTAATTTAGAAGATCTTCACTTAGCCAGGAAAAAGAGTCTGTTGCTCTATAAAAAAGCCCTCCGTAAAGCTAGGACATCTTACTACTCATCACTAATTGAAGAAAATAAGAACAACCCCAGGTTTCTTTTCAGCACTGTAGCCAGGCTGACAAAGAGTCAGAGCTATGTTGAACCGAGTATGCCTTTAACTTTAACTAGTAATGACTTCATGACTTTCTTTGCTAATAAAATTTTAACTATTAGAGAAAAAATTACTCATAACCATCCCAAAGACATATCGTTATCTTTGCCTGCTTTCAGTGAGGCTGGTATTCGGTTAGACTCTTTCTCTCCGATTGTTTTGTCTGAGTTAACTTCATTAGTTACTTCCTCCAAACCATCAACATGTCTATTAGACCCCATTCCTACCAGGCTGCTCAAGGAAGCCCTACCATTAATTAATGCTTCGATCTTAAATATGATCAATCTATCTTTATTAGTTGGCTATGTTCCACAGGCTTTTAAGGTGGCAGTAATCATTACTTAAAAAGCCATCACTTGACCCAGCTATCTTAACTAATTATAGGCCAATCTCCAACCTTCCTTTTCTCTCAAAAATTCTTGAAAGGGTAGTTTTAAAACAGCTAACTGATCATCTGCAGAGGAATGGTCTATTTGAAGAGTTTCAGTCAGGTTTTGGAATTCATCATCGTACAATACAGCATTAGTGAAGGTTACAAATGATCTTCTTATGGCCTCAGACAGTGGACTCATCTCTGTGCTTGTCCTGTTAGACCTCAGTGCTGCTTTTGATACTGTTGACCATAAAATTTTATTACAGAGATTAGAGCATGCCATAGGTATTAAAGGCACTGCGCTGCAGTGGTTTGAATCATATTTATCTAATAGATTACAATTTGTTCATGTAAATGGGGAATCTTCTTCACAGACTAAGGTTAATTATAGAGTTCCACAAGGTTCTGTGCTAGGACCAATTTTATACACTTTATACATGCTTCCCTTAGGTAGTATTATTAGAAAGCATTGCTTATTTTCATTGTTACGCAGATGATACCCAGCTTTATCTATCCATGAAGCCAGAGGACACACACCAATTAGTTAAACTGCACAAATGTCTTACAGACATAAAGACATGGATGACCTCTAATTTCCTGCTTTTAAATTCAGATAAAACTGAAGTTGTTGTACTTGGCCCCACAAATCTTAGAAACATGGTGTATAACCAGATCCTTACTCTGGATGGCATTACCCTGACCTCTAGTAATACTGTGAGAAATCTTGGAGTCATTTTTGATCAGGATATGTCATTCAATGCGCATATTAAGCAAATATGTAGGACTGCTTTTTTGCATTTGCGCAATATCTCTAAAATTAGAAAGGTCTTGTCTCAGAGTGATGCTGAAAAACTAATTCATGCATTTATTTCCTCTAGGCTGGACTATTGTAATTCATTATTATCAGGTTGTCCTAAAAGTTCCCTGAAAAGCCTTCAGTTAATTCAAAATGCTGCAGCTAGAGTACGGACAGGGACTAGAAGGAGAGAGCATATCTCACCCATATTGGCCTCTCTTCATTTGCTTCCTGTTAATTCTAGAACAGAATTTAAAATTCTTTTTCTTACTTATAATGTTTTGAATAATCAGGTCCCATCTTATCTTAGGGACCTCATAGTACCTTATCACCCCAATAGAGCGCTTCGCTCTCAGACTGCAGGCTTACTTGTAGTTCCTAGGGTTTGTAAGAGTAGAATGGGAGGCAGAGCCTTCAGCTTTCAGGCTCCTCTCCTGTGGAACCAGCTCCCAATTCGGATCAGGGAGACAGACACCCTCTCTACTTTTAAGATTAGGCTTAAAACTTTCCTTTTTGCTAAAGCTTATAGTTAGGGCTGGATCAGGTGACCCTGAACCATCCCTTAGTTATGCTGCTATAGACTTAGACTGCTGGGGGGTTCCCATGATGCACTGAGTGTTTCTTTCTCTTTTTGCTCTGTATGCACCACTCTGCATTTAATCATTAGTGATTGATCTCTGCTCCCCTCCACAGCATGTCTTTTTCCTGATTCTCTCCCTCAGCCCCAACCAGTCCCAGCAGAAGACTGCCCCTTCCTGAGCCTGGTTCTGCTGGAGGTTTCTTCCTGTTAAAAGGGAGTTTTTCCTTCCCACTGTCGCCAAGTGCTTGTTCACAAGGGGTCGTTTTGACCGTTGGGGTTTGTCCGTAATTATTGTATGGCTTTTGCCTTACAATATAAAGTGCCTTGGGGCAACTGTTTGTTGTGCTTTGGCGCTATATAAATACAATTGATTTGATTTGATCTCTGCAGGTTATCTGGCTGTAATCTGTCAGAGAGAAGCTGTGAAGTTCTGTCTTCAGTTCTCAGCTCTCAGTCCTCCAGTCTGACAGAACTGGACCTGAGTAACAACCAGCTGCAGAATTCAGGAGTGAAGCTGCTGTCTGCTGGACTGGAGAGTCCACACTGTCACCTGGACACTCTCAGGTCAGGATTTAGTTTTTGCTTAAATGTTTCAAATGTTTCTCTGAATTCTAAACTGTTTCATCAGATTCGTTTTGAATGTTTTGAAAATGGAAATTCATTTGGAAATGTTTATATATATATATATATATATATATATATATATATATATATATATATATATATATATATATTTATCTTCACATTTTTACCAAAAATCCTCACACACGATCATCCCACAGCGCCTCCACCTGGAACACAGCAGCTATTACACACAATGACACTGAATAGTCCTCCAGGTGGCGCCACAGAGCCACACATAACTCAGAGATTTGAAACAATTTCCATTCAATCAATCAATCAATCAACTTTTTTCTTATATAGCGCCACCCCCAGACTTTTTGTTGAAATAAAGAAAATGTGACAATATTTGTGACAGACTGGCGTCCTGTCCAGGGTGGACCCCGCCTACCACCCTATGACTGCTGGGATAGGCTCCGCCCCCCGTGACAATGTGACGTCTTTGTGTCTGTTGTCCTGTTTGTCTTGTGTGTGTCAGATGACGTGTGAACATTCGAGGTGTAATAATATTCAGCTCCTGGTTCACACTTTGACAAACTCACCAGATTTAGAGCGAAACACAAACTCAGACTGTGAAAAATTACTTTATTTCTCCTCAAGGCTCAAATGGACAAAAACACATTTTATGAGTTTGAACATTTTTACAGTTTAATGAGATTTAGGAGGAAAAACAAAACAAAACAACAAGCTGTTTTACTTGGACATAGATCCACCTGTCTGATGGCTGCAGGTGGGCGGAGCCACAATGAAGACGTCCAAATGATTTGTGATCAGACAGACAGACAGACAGACAATCAACACATCAAACTGATTTGATCAGAAAAAGACAATCAGGAGAGACAGTTTTCAAGCTGTCAATCATGAACAGACTGTCCCAGAGACAACAATAAGTGGACTCTGTTTATTGTTTGTTTCTTTGAACAAACAAACAAACAAACTGTCAATCATGTGAAAATCATGTTTGTTTACAGGCTGAATTTACAACAACTGAGACGTCAAAATCAAACCAGCTGGACATTTACTGTCCAAACGTGTGTGATCGAGTGTTTGTGTCCACAGGAGGAGACTCTCTGTCCTACAGTCCACACAGAGACACTGAGGAACCAGAACCAGACCAGAACCCAGCACACAGCGGTTCAGTGAACGAGCAGCAGAAGGTGTGGATGTGGATCAGAGAGTCAGAGGAGACGTCATAGAAGGACAGAGTGCCAGCAGGACAGTCCACAAACACTGAGACTCTGTGAGAGGACGAAGGGGAGAGATGAAGGAATGTTAGTCTGTTATTGTGACAGACAGAATAACAACGACCATCAGAGCAGATCAGACTCCAGGACTGATCATTACGTCCAAACCAACAGTCCAAACTGTCTCTTTTCCTTCTGAATCTTCTGTAAGTCACTGATATATAAACGTCTCCTCTCCACTCGACCTCCCAGTAACAGCGACCAGTCAGACCAGTTGGACTCAGGATCTGAGGGCAAAGGTCAAATCTGTCTGGATGATCAGGATATGATTGATCCTCGTCCACACGTTCCACCTTTGTGTTGTTGTTGGACAGTTTGAGTTTTCTGTTCGCTGAGTTTGGATCCAGAGAGAGTTCACAGAAATCTGATGGAACACAACACAGGTATCAATCAGTCAGTTCATCAATCAACACAGCCACAGCCAAAGGTATCAATTAATCAGTTTATTGATCAACATGCCACTACTGGAGTTATTGATCAATTAATGATCGATCAGTTCAGTTACTGATTGTTCAGTTCACCGATCAGCAACTGGAATAATCAATCAATCAGTTAATTGATCAACACGACACAACTGGAGTTATCAATCAATTAATTCACTGATTAATACAACACAGCCGAAGTTACAGACTGATCAATTCACCGATCAGTGTGACGCAGCCAGAGTTATTGATCGATCAGATCATCTATAAGCACGACACAGCTAGGGTTATCAATTGATCAGTTCATTGATCAGCATGACTAAACAGGCGTTACTGATCCAACAGTTCTCTGATCAGTTATGGACTGATCAATTTTGATTCTGATCGTGCACGGAGAGAAGAGGAGGGGCTAGTCACAGTCAGGTCAGACAGACAGGAAGTGGGCGGGGCCTCTCAGTGTGCTGTGCACAGCTTTGTGGTTGAATATGAACTCGTTAAAAAAAGAAAAAGCAACATGTGGCGTCAGTGTTGATTTTGTTTCTGCCACAAATAAATCAAAGTGTGAAAACACTGAATTTATTTTCAACGTGTCCATTTGCAGAAGTCGTGCACGTGACACACGTGGATCAGACGCGCCTTCATGTTGAACTCTGCTTCACTGTCAGTAGGACTTGAATGAGTGATGTCACAGAGGGTGGTTTCTATGGAAACAGATGGATCAAAGTACAAACAGACTTACACTTCCTCAGACCTGGTCTCAGCCATCGGACTCCACCAGGATCCACCCTGAAAGGAGGAGGGGGCGGAGCAACACATGGGCTTTAATCATGGAAACATCAACATGACATTGATCTCATCCACACACTTTAGTTCTTCTCTTCTAACACACTCATCACTCCAAATGGATCATTGATTATTGATCACCTCTAACTGTGCTGATCAGCAGGAAACAACAACTTTTGGCTTTTTCAAGTTTGAAGATTCTGGTAAAAATCTGTTCAAGTGGATTTAATCCTTTAAATCAGGGTCACCAACCCTGCTCCTGGAGGTCACCTGACTCTCCAGGCTCCGCCCACTGATCATTAAGCCAGGTGTGCTCAGCCAATCAGCTGCAGGCGTTACATGTCCCCTCATATTGTGGAACCTCGTACCAAATCCTCCAGAATTAAAACTAAATGTTTCAAAGATTATTAAAGACTAGATTTATTTTTTCATGTTTGCAAATTGAATTTTCTGCTGCTCTTATGAAATCACAATTATAATTTGGTGTTTTTTTTTGTTTTTTTTGTTTCTGTCTTTGCAGAATGAATGATGTGTTCACAGACGAACCAGATCAGATTTTCTTCTGATCTCTGGGACTAAACCAGAACACCTTCTGCTCTCTTTGGGATCAGATGATATCAGGGTCATCCAGTCCACAGTCCATGTCTCCATGGAAACGTGTGAAAAACAGAAGATCTGTGTGTCTTTTTCTCAGAGTTGATATTTTGTCGTCTTTCTGGTTACTTTTTGTTAAACACGCGGCTGCGCTGGTGTGACGCTCATTTTGTCTCTGAGTCCCAAAAGTCTCAGAATCTTTGTGGAATGTTTCAAATCTAATTTCCAGGTTTCATCATGTTTGACTTTTCTTTTTGTGATCTGTGTGTTGGTTTGATTCTGGTCCTGATCAGAATTATTGGCTCCCCACATAATTTAAAATATGTTCATAAATCAAATTTTCACTCATCAGAATCTTTTACAAAATTGACAAAACTGAACAACAACAAAGAAAATGTTTTCACAGTCAAATAAAAACATTAAATATTTGTTTGGACATTTTCATTGACAGACTGAAGAATTTATAGAAAATCATCACTTTTACAGCCAGTTTTCTTCAGACAAGTCAGAGGATGAACACATGAACATCTTCTTGAACTTCATTTCCATCAATCATTCAGCAACACAAAGAATATAAATACAAGAAAACAGATCAAATCAGGGATCCGGTCTCCCATGTGCCTTCTGACAAACCAGCTGAAATTCTTCTCTGTTTTAGCGTTAAGTTGAATCACTGCTGATGTCACAGAAAAATGTTCATGTGTTCACCTGATCCAAAGAAAACTGTCTGTGAAAATAATGATTTAATCAGCTAATCAATCAGCTGTGGCTGCAGCAGGTCCACATGGACAACATGCAGGACAGCAGGGGCCTCATGGACAAAGTGTGCGTACACACAAAAACGTGGCGTACGTTCGTCTCCATGGCAACGTTCAGATGGATCAAAAGTAAAATGATTGTGGAAATGCGCGGTGCGTCACGCAAAACTTCTGTCTGGTGTTCAGCTACTACAGCTACTGTTCCACTGCTGAAAACAAGAAGTTATCAGAGTGATGTGAACATCAGAGAAACACTGATGAGCAATTAACACACCCACGTGTTTGCACTTATGTGGTGGACATGTGTAAAGTGATGTGGAAAATGGCACTAACAATCGCTGCGTTAACGTTGTTAGAGGATCTTACAAATGGAGCAATCAGACGTAAGCGTGTATTCAGGGAACACGAGGATTTACTTGCAAATGACAATAAGTGGCTCATCAGCTGATTTCGATTACCAAGGACAGACTGGAGTTACGTGTAGAACTGCGGCCGGCCCAGAGCGCAATACGGCGAGGAGCCAGGGGTTGTCTGTGCCCAACAGGTGCTGACCACACTGGGCTTCCTGGCAACAGGGTCATTCCAGCGGGAGCTGGCTGATCAGTCAGGAGTGTGCCAGTCAACCTTGAGCTGAGCCATGTCAGCTGTGTGGAACACAATCATCCGAATGTCATCCAGGTACATCACAATCCAACATTAAAGTGCAATTTGCAGCGAGAGCCGGTTTCCCAAATGTGATCAGAGCTACTGACTGCACACATGTTGCTATAAAGACGCCATCACATGATGAATATGTTTTTGTTAATAAGAAACATTTTCATTTCATCAATGTTCACATCATATGTGATCCACAGATGCATTGGGTCGGGGTGGGAACAGACTAGAAGCTGACACACATTGTTCTGAACGAAAACCAGTGTGGGCACATTTTGGCGTGTGAGCATTCAAACATGTTATTTGTTGTTATGATCAATGTGTTTCTTTTTTCTTGATGGTGAGACTGGAGCAGCAGAGCTTCTTATCTGATTGTCTCCCAGTGTTCAGTACTTGTCAATATACGAGGTCTATTAGATAAGAAATCGGCAGTTTTATAAAAAAAAAAAATATATGGATTTGAATCACGTGTGATTACGTCAGCAAAGCTTGAACCCTCGTGCGCATGTGTTCACGCATGTCGGTGACATCATTCGCCTGTGGGCAGACTTTGAGTGAGGAGTGGTCCAGCCCTCTCGGCTGAAATCCTTTGTCTGAGACGCTGCTGGAGATGGCGCGCTTTGCTTTATCAAACTTGAAAAGTTGACGGCTGATGAGAGATTGTGGAGGTTCTTTCACTTTAAGGACAGCTCACAAAGCGGATCGGCGCGGCATGGTCGGAGGCGGCGTCCGTCTGGCTGTTTCGACTGAAATCATCCTAATTTCAGGCTCTGTTGACCCAGGACGTCGTGAGAGAACAGAGAACTGTCAGAAGAAGTCGGGATATGGTGTTTATCCGGACATTCCACTGTTAAAGGAGATTTTGTAATGAAAGAACGTGCGGGCAGTTTCGCCGAGTTGGTTCGGTGAAGACACGGCAAATCCGTCCACGCCGCGACAGGAAAAACACCTCCGTGTTGAAAACCATTTGTAAAATTCAGGGGGCTTTTGATGGCTTTCAGCAAGTGAGTATCTGAGAATTTGTTTAACAGCTGGGCATGTTCCAGCTTGTCCATTAAGGTTTCCAACGGAGGTGTTTTTCCTGTCGCGACCCCCCACGGTCGGGTCCGGCCCGACATGCGACTCTGCCCGCATGTTCTTTCATTACAAAATCTCCTTTAACAGTGGAATGTCCGGATAAACTCCTCATGCCGACCTCTCCTGAGAGTTCTCTGTTCTCTGACGACGACCTGGGTGAACAGAACCTGAAATGTGGAAGTTTTCAGCTTGAAACAGCGAGACGACGCCACCTCAAAGCGCAGATCGCCGTCAGGCGCCGTGGGCCGTCCTTAAAGGGACACTAACAGACCAAAATCTCTCATCAGCCATTAAAATTTTCACCGAAAACCAGCTGAATTTATTGAATGGTGTCCACTCAGTTGTGCCTTACAGTTTTTGAAAAAATTTTGATCAAACAAAGCAGCAGTCTCTGAGCCATTCCTAAACAATGAAAAAAACGACAAGAGGGTGGGCGACTCCTCACTCAAAGACTGCCCACAGCCGAATGACGTAACCGACAGGCGTGAAAAAAACTCTCACATGCCCACAAGTGTTCAAGCATGTCTGATGTAATCACACGTGATTCAAATCCATATGGTTCTTGAAAAAAATAATAAGGTCGGTTACTTTTCTAATAGACCTCATACACACGTGTAAAGTTGTGAATGTCACACACTGTCGACAGCGACACACTTCACCTTTTTAACTTCAGTGTGTGTGTGCTGTTCTGAGCTGACAGTGTTTAACACACACACACTCCCATGAACATTTCCCATGAACATCACTTTGATACATGTGAATATTTTTACGCCAGTTTCTGGGTTTTGGTGAACGACATGTTTCAGGAGGAAATCCACACAAGTCGTTGTACATGAGGCCCCAGGTGATCTCCAGGAGCAGGTTGGTGACTCCTGCTTCAGAGAAATTAAGCTTTTTGTCTCCATTCTTGTTTGAAACATGTGACTCTGAACAGACTGACAGTGAAAATGATCGACTGTTCTTGTTTGTCTTTGCACCAGAATGTGTGAACGACTAACAAATGATTTCCTCAAACACGTGAGCAGAACATATACACATGTATGTTCAGGGACAGATCTAGATAACTTGGGGGGGGCTAACTAGGGAGGTACAGGGGCATGACCCCAGAACATTTTTGCATTTAGGGTGCATTTTCCTGATTTCTCAGACACTTCAAACATGTATTTTTGACATTTGGAGCAGGTAATTGTAATAATTTTATTAACCTCCAGGTGGTCAACAGGAGGAGTGACTCTCCTCTTGTGGGTCAGACTGTGTTCACTCTGTCTTGTGTTGGACAGGAATCGTTTTTTGAGTGGCACAAATAATTTGTGTCGCACCTTAGTGTTTTAATAAATAGCTGAACAAAAACTCCAGAAGAATTTTATCTGCATTTTATTGTAAATAGTTGTATATAACTTTGTTGTTTGCTACTTTTGTACATTTTCAAAATTTACCATTTATATTTGCATTGTGTTATAAAAATGGTGTTTGAGGTCAGCTTGGTGTGTCAGGTCCACATGAACCAGTGGGACTAAATGTCTCCACATGGAGCTCCTCCATCAGACCGAGTCCATACCTGAGAGAGTCCAGAGTCCAGCGTGGATCCTCCAGTCCAGCAGACAGCAGCTTGACTGAGTCTCCTGGATGGTTGTAGCTCAGGTCCAGCTCTCTCAGATGGGAGGGGTTGGAGGTCAGAGCTGAGGCCAGAGAAGCACAGCCTTCATGTGTGATCAGACAGCCTGACAGCCTGCAGACACACAAACCAGCAGACACAATGTGAGGACAGTATCAGGACGTCCCCACTTTGCAGCAGCACGGACACACTGATGTCTGCTGCAGGATGAGCTCATTACTGTGGTTACAAACACAGATATCCATCAACACTCACACAACATGACAGGGAGCAAAGCTGCAGCTTCACTCTGATTTATGGAGCTGCTGCACACACTGATGAGTCCTGACCTGAGAGTCTCCAGGTGACAGTGTGGACTCTCCAGTCCAGCAGACAGCAGCTTCACTCCTGAATCCTGCAGATCGTTGTTACTCAGATCCAGTTCTCTCAGACTGGAGGACTGAGAGCTGAGAACTGAAGACAGAACTTCACAGCTTCTCTCTGACAGATCACACAAACTCAACCTGAAGACAAAATCAAAAAGAAACAGATTTGTGTTGTCATGCAAAGGTTCCAGTTTGTTCTACACCTCAGACAGGATCAATAAACCAGCAGTGTACACTGAGTCAAATCTGAAAGTGTTTTTATTCAGTCAAACATGATTATTAACTGGACCAGCAGGAGACCTGGATGATGCCTGGTTAGACAGAAAACATATGAACTGTCTTTGATTAAAGACATCAACAGCATTAAAGACAACTTTAATCCTTCTCAGTGTACTTTGATATGACTGATCAATACTTTCATTGATTTAACATTAGGAGCTAATGTTTGCTGAATATTTGGACATGTGGACAGAAAGAAAGGTCTCTGTCCATACATATGACATATTATAGGTGGTCACTCCCACATACACACACCTGACTTTTATACATCAGATATATTTATCTGTTAACAGTAATGTGTTATTGAATAAAGTCAGATAAACTTTATTGATCCCTGAAGGGAAATTAATCCTCTGTATTTAACCTGTTCTAATCATATTAGACACATTAGAGTAACATGCAGCTGCAAAGCAGTACCCAAGAACCAAACCCCAACCTCCACCCACAGGAAATTAAGCAAACCCGGAAGTTGAAAATTTTGCCTTGATTGGCCACTTGAGGCTGACTCCTAAAAGGAGTTACTTTCCACAGAGGCCCATGTTTAAATGTCCAACTTTAGAGCAGAAATAAACATGTTTACAGCCTGGGTAACTATCTGTGTTTGGTGTCCACAGATAGTTACCCCTCCACAACAAGTATAAAGGGGTGATTTTTTTTTTCTTTCCTTCTGTTTATAAATGCCTCATCACTTTACCATGTTTTAACCCACAGCATTGTGAATAATTGTGAGGTGATTTAAGAGCCATGCTTGGAGAGGCTGCTACATTTTGTGATCAGACTGTCTCTCTCCTGTCTGAGTATTTAATTCCAAATATCTCATATAAAACAGCTTGTTGTGCAGATCATTCTCCTCGTGGACCATTTGAGAAGTCTGTGCTCCAGTATTTCCACTGAATGGAATTTTCATGTTATTTAATTTGGTATGTTTTCAACATTAGCACTGTTTGCAGTTCAATCTGATATTAAAAATTGGTCCACATTTTTGCTCCACAAATGTTATTTGTTGAGATTTTATCTTAATAAAGACATCAACACGATTATGTCACAGCAACTAATGATGAATCATTATTTAGTTATTTTGTTATCTGGAAAGTTTCATTCTGGTTCTTGAGTGAAGATTTTTAAAGTTTCTTAAAGCTTCTTAAAGTTACAGTCTGTCCATAAGTCAGCAAAATGTTAAATTTCAGAAGAAACCTGCTACACAATGAGTGAATGGTCCTTATGAATGGATGGATTTAGAATTAATTGTTGGCTTACTTTCACCACCTAGTGTTACCACTCTGTATTTATTGTTTTTTATCTGAACACAAGCGCTTTGATTTCTGTTTCAGAAAAATTTCTTGTCCTGCTCTTTCTTGTTAAGTTCATGTTTCAGGCTTCACATCTGTTTGAATATTCATGAGGGGACCATTTGTGGTTGAATGTGGGCGTGTTGAGGGCGGGACATGAGGCAGATCAACATGCGCATAATTCAAAGTTGTGTTTTGTTATTAAACATGATTTTGCTTGCATGTGTGTGTACAAATGGTTGTATAAGGTTTTTTTGTGTGTGTGTGTGTGTGTGTCATTTTTTTTGCCTTCTGTTCATATGAATACTTTAAGCATGAAGCCAACACAATGTTTTATAAATGAGGCCACCAGAACTTTGGTGGGAATTGAACCTAATGGCCCTGTCACACCATCATGATTTAGCCAGCGTATGCTGACCGTTATTAAAAATGCTGACACATCTTGGATATGTTCAACACGTTAATGAAGCTGTCAGATCATGATGATGTAGTCAGTGTGCTGACAGCCCCGTTTCCACTGAGTGGTTCAGGTCAGTACTGCACAGCATGGTACGGGTCAGAAGGGCTTGGTTTGTGTTTCCACCACTGGCCAGGTTTGTGAACAGCTCACCAAAAGTTTGCTTTGGTAACCTCTAATGTGTTAACTGAAAAGGTAACTTTTATAACAGTAAACCAATAAACCACTAAAAAACTGAGCGGAAATTACAGCTAATCACTAACTTTTAGTAGTGACTCGGTACACTGTCGACTAACGATAAGCCAGTTTTGAGTTTAAGCACCGCAGGGGCCTCTGAGTAAATTCAAAGGCAATCACAAACCCAAAACAAACACAGAAAAAATAAATACATAAAAAAAATTAAACACCATTATTGTGTTTATCAAAAGACAAGTTGTCTCTATATTACATAATGTGGCAAACTGCATGGAAGAATGAGCCAGAGGTTTTGTCTTCATGCATCCTGCCAGCTGCTGAAAAGAAACATCATTTATTTTTCACACAAAACAACACAAACGGTGGCTGAAGCCATCAAACACCAGGCAATTTTCACTCATGGTGACAACATAACTCGTCTTCACCAAACGGACTATATTACTTGAACTAGAAAACCACAACAAATCTAGAACACTAACAACACTGCTAAATCAACATGTACTACAATATCAGTAATAATTAAAAAAAAAGCCCAAAGGCTGAACTCCCATAATGCATTGCAGCAACAGAAGCAGCACACCTGTGCTGCGTTCAAGTTGACTGGTATAATCGACACCTCATCCATGAGATGTCGATTATACCAGTGGCATTGAATGCACCACGGGTTGACTGACGTGCAAGAGCAATGAGCAGCACACACACACACACACACACACACACACGAGTTTTGCAGCACACACACATTCCAGTTCCAAAATCACAGTGTCTCAGACTTAAAAAAAAAAAAAAATGCCACAAAACACAAAATGGGTAAACTCCACACAATCAAAGAAGCATGCACACACGCAATCACCAGTTGCAGCTTCGCCTTTAGTTTTCTCACCATTGTGAAATGTTAAACAATGTCCATTAACTCCTGGAAATAATGTATTCGGACTTTTTCCAATGTAACAAATCCATCTGCGTGTCAGGAAGTCTGTCAAAAACAGCATCATGGAGATGTCCCCACGTCCATGTCCACAGCTTCAGTAAACCAGCAATCACACAAACAGCACGTCACCACACTTTAGGTTTCAAAATGTGACACTCTGAAAAAGTTAAGAGTTTCAGGGTGAAGTGTGTCGTCTCCTGTCTGTAAATCTGAGCCATCACTTTCGAAAGGCAGCACAGAAGCTTTGTTTTTGGATGGAGCATATCTGTTTCCCTTTGTCAGTCATCGGGATGTTTCTGCTCATTCTAAAATGTATGTCACATGCCAAAAAATGCTGCGAATTGTTGAGTGACACGTCTTTCAGACATGCACCTACTAACACTCAGAGTGAGAGGAATAAAATATGTCAAAATAATGAATATTGCATGTTTTACTAAATGTTCTGTTTTAACTAAATGTACTGTTTGACGGCCCTGGCTGTTACCTTTCCGTTACCTGGTTGGCACAGCATCCAGAGTACTTCATATTGAAAAGCCTGTTATTTAACAAACGATCAGTGTCTTGACTTTTTTCTTTGACAGACAAGAAATCATTCGGCCTCCACAAATGCATCATTGATCACTAATTATGAGCACATGTGTGCAGAAAGACTTACAGTCATGAATAATTTTATGTTGTCTTGGTAACTGGCATATTAAAAACATGCGACATGTCCTTTAAATATTGACATATGCCAAACAGAGTAATTTAACATTTTTTTAATATTATTTTTGCCAAGGTGGATCATGGGATTTATTTACATCACAGGAAGAGTTGACTGATGGCTGTGATAGATGCCGAGTTGAATAAATGAGGCGCTGTGACTTTCAACTTTGTGGTGCAAAGAGCCGACATCCTCTAGTTCATGCAGCTGAAGATGCAGCTGGAGCAGAAAAACCACAGAGGGACTTGCTTTAAAATGCTACATTTCTTGAGCCACGACAAGGAATTAGTATTTTCAGATGTTCAATCAGGATGCTTTATGTTGACAAACATTTTCATCAGGCTGTGATGATGAATCCGACCTAAACAAACAGGTCAGATTAAGACTTTATATTTACTCTGAGTGTGAATGGTCTGCTTGCATGAGGACTGCAGCTTTCAGCCAATCAATGGATGTATTTTGATTTATGATTTAATTGCAAGAAACGTGTGTTAATTGCATAACTTACCTGCAAATTATGTCCTGCAAATGCAGAACATATGAGGCATATTTCCAAAATATTGTGCATGCCCGCAGTGGCGGTTCCACACTGAATTATTCCCCGGGCGGGACCCCCTCTGAGCGCCTCCCCCCCCCAATAAAATGGATAAAATTTTGCACAAACGGCCATTTTTCCTTATTTTATTATGATTATAATTATTTTAAAAGTGCCCCTGAAATTGCAATTGAAATTGACATCAAAAGACTTCAGGCTACAATATAACTCTTATACAAAACATCCATGTATTGCAAATTTGAATAAACATGCCCTCACATGCTAAATGTCTGTCAAAGATGCTTTATTAATCTGTCTTTTAGGGAGCAATGATTAGCTCTTTTATTAAGGTGCATATTTGTCTCAATATTTAGCTCAATAATTAGCTTGATGTTTGTAAAACCACCTATAACATTTCTGCATATTAAAAGGTGAAAAGTGGTCTCACCATTTTCTTACTTATTTCTATCTGTTGTCAACCGTCAGTCATATTAACTATGGTGTAGCACCAGAAGGATCATCTGACTGTGTGGATCAATCTTAGATTTACATCCTCTGTGACATTTCTGACATATGAAGACAGATGTCTGTTGTAGATGTCAGTGATTCTGCATTGCTGACTTTCTTTCTGGCCCTGGTTTCATCGTTACAGTTTCTGATGACATCCATCCATTTCTGAGTCCTTGTGATATTTGTTCCTGAATCGTTTTTGTTTTGTTTTTCCTGTTTGTAAGTGACTATTATCTGATCTCACAGCCGTCATATCACTAGAAAGTAGAATGAACTCAGCACTGAATCTGATCTCTGAGCACAAACACAAAGGAAGGTAACAGGAAAAACACATAAATTAAACTTGAGATGTTCAGACGGCTTATAAAACAGTAAGGAACTCAAATCTCACATCAAATAATTTGATTTGGCACATTCACACTCTGCTATATTCACTAAATCTAGTTTGGTAAACCAGCCGAACATACCTCAGTTGTTTAAATATTAAACAGAATATACTGTAAAATACAATTAATTGTATATTTTGTTAAATAACCAGGTTATGTGGTGAGGGTTAACAAAAAAATTAGATTAAGTACATATATGTTGTAATTTGTTCAAGTGTACACTGCATCACAAGGCACACAAAAAAACAAGGTCAGATTCAAGTCACTTCAGCACGTAATGTGAACGCAGCTCAATTTCTAAACCCTCAATAAACAGGCTCTGCTGCAAACGTTTTTTCCATGAGTGGGCAGTTTGTCCTCTCTGGTGAAATTCAAACCCGTTCTTACACTCTTATCTGTTCACTTTCAAACGCCTCTTCTGGATGCAGAGTTCTGGTTCTGTGCTGCGTCCTAAGTGGACTTTTCCACCGGACAGCAGGATCCTGCTGAGCGAAACAGCAGAGAAACGGGAGCACTGCAGGATGATCCGTCCGGAGTCACCGCAGAGCAGAGCGTCTGTCCCAGAGGACAACTGCAGAAAAGAACCGCTGAACCTTTTACACTGGTTCTGTTCTGTGCAGCTCAAGAAGCAGGGACGCCTGCAGCTGCAGGGAGGGGACGCCAATTTGCTAATTCCCCACACAGTGAGATGATGATCACCGCTTTGCGGCGCAGGTGTTTTTCTGTTAAAGAAAAACATATCAAAAAGCCTTTAATTAAACATGACAAACTAATTAAAAACACAGGGGCCTAAACACTGCAAACATATTAGCACAAAACCAGGAAGGAAAGAAAGGTTTAAAAAGGCACCCATGGGTGTTAGATGGGTGGAGCTTTACTAGTGTGTCACAGGTCACATGACTGACAAGAGGATCAGCAAATATGTATCGAGAAACTAAAAACACACTGAACAACAGACCATTTTAAAGTTCACAGTTTAAATGGAGACACACAAGCAAGAAAGGAAAAAAATATATATATTTAAAATACACATCAATGTGAGTCCACAAATCACAAAAACAGACAAAAGTCACATTCTACATTCAGTCCAGGAAAAGTTGTGACCTTAAGTCTACTGATCCAAAACATTTCTCAGAGGATTTTAAATTGGTCTCCTCCTCCAGGAGGTTTTAGGATCACCTCTATAACCATCACTTTGAGAGAAGAAGGAGAAGAGTGTCCCACCTGTTCTTTAGTTCTTGTTCAGACGATATATCTGAGTGTTGATGTGAAACTGAATCTGATGAAACAGTTTAGAATTCAGAGAAACATTTTGAAACATTTGAAGCAGAAACTAAATCCTGACCTGAGAGTGTCCAGGTGACAGTGTGGACTCTCCAGTCCAGCAGACAGCAGCTTCACTCCTGAATCCTTCAGCTGGTTGTTACTCAGGTCCAGTTCTCTCAGACTGGAGGACTGAGAGCTAAGAACTGAAGACAGAACTTCACAGCTTCTCTCTGACAGATTACAGTCAGATAACCTGCAGAGAAAATAATCAACAAGAAAAAGATTTGTGTCATCATGTAAAGGTTTGAACATCTGATGCAGATGGAAAAGCGCTATATACGACGTCTATTAGAAAAGAAACCGACCTTTTTATTTTTTTCAAAAACTATATGGATTTTAATCACGTGTGATTGTGTCAGACAAGCTTGAACCCTCGTGCACATGCGTGAGTTTTTTCACACCTGTCGGTTGCGTCATTCGCCTGTGGGCAGGCTTTGAGTGAACACTGGTCCACCCCTCCCATCGGAATTCCTTTGTCTGACTTCTTCCTGAGAGACTGGCGCTTTGCTTGATCAAAATTTTTTCAGAAACTGTAAGGCACGTCCAAGTGGACACCATTCGAGAAATTCAGACGGTTTTCGGTAAAAATTTTAACAGCTGATGAGAGATTAAGGAGTGTTACTATCGCTTTAAGGACAGCCCACAGCGCCGGACGGCGTGCCGCGCCCCGAGCCGCCATCGTCAGCCTGTTTTGAGCTGAAAACTTCCAAGTTTAAGCCTCTGTTGACCCAGGATGTCGTGAGAGAACAGAGAAGTTTCAGAAGAGGTCGGGATCAGCAGTTTATCCGGACATTCCACTGTTAAAGGAGATTTTGTAATGAAAGACGTGCGGATGGATTCACGCGTCGGCACCCAGCCGCTCATGGTGCGGCGCCACAGCAAAACACCTCCGTGTTGATAACCATTCGTAAGATTCAGGCGGTTTTCGATGGCTTTCAGTCGAGTGAGTATCCGAGAAATTGTTTAACAGCTGGGCATGTTCAAACTTGTCCTGTAATGCTTCCAACGGAGGTGTTTTTCTGTGGCGCCGCTCGATGAGTGGCTGGGTGCCGACACGCAAATCTGTCCGCACGTCTTTCATTACAAAATCTCCTTTAACAGTGGAATGTCCGGATAAACTGCTGATCCCGACCTCTTCTGAAACTTCTCTGTTCTCTCACGACGTCCTGGGTCAACAGAGGCTTAAATTTGGAAGTTTTCAGCTCTAAACAGGCTGACGATGGTGGCTTGCAGCGCGGCGCGCCGTCCGGCACCGTGGGCTGTCCTTAAAGCGATAGTAACACTCCTTAATCTCTCATCAGCTGTTAAAGTTTTCACCGAAAACCATCTGAATTTCTCAAATGGTGTCCACTTGGACCTGCCTCAAAGTTTCTGAAAAAATTTTGATCAAGCAAAGCGTCAGTCTCTCAGGAAGTTCTCAGACAAAGGAATTCCGACAGGGGGGGTGGACCAGTGCTCACTCAAAGCCTGCCCACAGGCGAATGACGCAACCAACAGGTGTGAAAAAACTCACGCATGCGCATGAGGGTTCAAGCTTGTCTGACACAATCACACGTGATTCAAATCCATATGGTTTTTGAAAAAAATAATAAGGTCGGATACTTTTCTAATAGACCTCATAAATGCAGTCCATTTACCAGTTTGTCTCAGTCCACCCAGCTGTAAATGGGTTCTGGCCCTGGCTGGGGAAGTAACTGATGTCCTGTCCACAGGGAGTTGTAGACCCTCACCCACTAGACATTATGGAATCCAGAGATAAACACTGACACAAACAGATCTCAAGACCAATGTAGGACTTACTCCTGAGTCAAATCTGAAAGTGTTTGCTTCTGTAGTGGTTCCGCCCAGCTGGGGTTCTTTTGAGGATTGTTACCTCTGCCAAGGAGGTTATGTTTTCGGTCGAGTTGGTTTGTTTGTTTGTCTGTCTGTCTGTTTGTCAGCAGGATAACTCAAAAGGTTTTGAATGGATTTTGATGAAATTTTGTGGAGTGGTTGTAAATGACAAGAGGAACAAGTGATTACATTTTAGTTGTGATTCTTTTCTAGTCTGTTGCATGTTTAATTTCACCCTCTAGTCATCTGTCTCGTGTGTATTGATTAGATCTGTTCCTTCTCTGAGTCCTCTCCATTTACCTGGTTGTCTTCCTGTTGCACTTTTTACTTTCTGTGCTTATTGTGCATGTGTGTGTGCATGGATGAAGTACTGTGCACTTGCTCCTGTGTGTGTGTGTTCCACCCTGTGCACCTGTTGTCCTCCTCCTGCTTCATCCTCTTCACTTCATCTCTTGTGTCTCATGTCCACTGTCCACTCTGCCTGTATTTCCCTTCTTCATTAGTTTTGGATTACCTGGTTATGTGGATGACGATTATGTTTTACATGGTCGTTGTATTTTGATATTGGTCACAGTGAGTTTTGTTCTTAATCACGTTACTTTTGGATCCTGACTTCTCCCTCATCTGATGCCTCTTGCATTTTCTGCCTTTTCGTTGTTTAGATATTTCCTCGTGTTTGTTTGTTCTTTTAGTGTTCTGTGTTAAGTGTCTCCATTCGCTCCTTAGGTTTGCATTTATTTCTTAGAGGTTTATTGGATTGTTTGAGGGTCTTATGTTATACTCTGTCTTTTGGTAATGCTTTTGTTGTTGCTGCCCTTTTGTGGTTCTTCTTGTTTCCTCACCTGTCTTAATCATTAACACCTGGGTTGATTAGCTGGTTTATTTAAAACATTCCCGGTTTGTCTTTCCTTTGTGAGTCCATTGTTTGTCTTTTGGTTGATGGTAACAGAGCTTTGTTCTACCCTCCGGTTTGTGAGTACTGCTTTCTGATTTTCCCCTCTGAGAAGAATTGTATTTTTTTTCTCAACTTTTTTGAATCCTGATTCTCTAACAGTTTTCTTCATTCCACTTTTAAGCTTTTGTTCGTTCTCACTTTGACTGTAATAAATCACCTGGGGTTTTGCCACTGATCCATCTGACTCTGCCTTTGCATTTCGGGTTCAAAACCTCGCATTCCTGGTCCCATTCCTAACACCTTCCCTGTCAAACCAAATTATTAATTGTATTTGATGTTCACAGTAATGTGTTGGGAGTCAATTTGATCAAGTCTGGTCACCATTCAAGAGCACTTTTCACATTGCTGATAATATCAATGACTACGTTTACATGCAGCCAATAACCCTTTCATAACCGGAATATTAGCAATAACCGGTTGCGCATAGCCATGTAAACACGTGCAAATACCCGAATATGCTCATATTCCGGTTTTTAAAAACCTGAATAAGACCCCTGGGTTACTCCTTTTCTAACCTGAATATCAGGTCATATAAACGCGCATCGGGATATCCCCATAGAAAGGAACATTATTTTGTGTTCTGCGCATGTCCTATCCACACGGAATCTTGGTCTTTTGAGTACAGCAACTACTTGTATGTGGCACGCGCAGCCCACCGGACACCACAGAAGCAGATGTAAACAGCGCATTGTGTTCTGCGTCCTTATCAGATGGGCCGGTTGCAGCACCAGTCGTCATATCACTGCGATTGCTCTCACTGCCTCCGATGTGCTTACCGTCTGCGGGCTCGGTAAATGCCGCACCGGGCCACTCACACCGCTCGCCTCTCTTCTGTGCGTAGCTGCGCCAAATCTGGCAACAGGTCCAGAGACTACGCTCGCTGTTTTGATGCGGAGGCAGCCCGCAGGAGAGAAAAATGAGAAAATGTTAATCCCTGTTTGAGAAAAGTGTGTAGTGAGGGGTTTTACATGAAGCAGGATTTGCACGAATGCCAGACCAAATCAAGCACCGGTGGAAGACGTGCGCCGCTGTTTAGATGGGGATATTCCAAATGATGCAAAAAATAATCAGATGACACGCACATCACAATCTGTATTGGCGTGCAGGATCAAAAAATATAGCACAAAAAACAAAAAAGAGATCCACACAGCCAGTTAGCTCCCAAACAAACCTTTAATGAAGCGTCTATCGGCTTCATTAAAGGTTTGTTTGGGAGCTAACTGGCTGTGTGGATCTCTTTTTTGATATTCCAAATGATACCAATGACAATGTATACAGGAGTAACTCTGTCTGCTTAAGCATATAAGCAGGTTATTCCTAATGATTCAGAAACCAGAATATTGACCTTAACCCGAATATTAACGGCATGTAAACGTAGTCATTGTTTCTACATTTGCTTGACTTTTCATCCAGCAATACAATATATATATATATATATATATATATATATATATATATATATATATATATATATATATATATATATATATATAATATATTTTTTTTTTTTTTTTTCCAGTACATTTCAGTACATTTGTATACAAAATGCTGTTCTTACCAAAGTACAATGACTATTTTCTGATCAAATTAAGAACCTTTTCCGTCAAAAAATAAAATTATTGCAATAACAACTGTAGTTCCAACTTTGAAAACAGTTTTGTTCCACAAGATGCCGAGCAGCGTTCTGCAGGTGCTACGAGATGAAGTGTGACAAATGAGACACACCACAGGACAAGAAACACAGAGTGACAAGTTCTGGCTCCTTCTGAAAACAAACTCAACAACTGTGTGACTGTGTGCTTGTTTGTGCTGTTAAATAAAATCTCTGCTTTTATCTTCACAGTTATCATCACGTTAAAGGTACAGCTGAAAGCAGACTCATTCTGTTGTTTCATAAAGGGCAAAGAATAATCCAAATAGATTATTTCATGGCTGATGACCTACAATCATCTCCTCCCACTATTTTAATTTTGTCAGGGTGAATGTGTAGTGTGCACACCATTCATCCCACTGATCCTAAACACCAATTAATGCAAGTTCTGATTTCTGTTGTTTCAAGACTGTCAGCAGTGCAATTAAGTTTTGCCTTCATAACAACATGCATTCCTGTTTTATTCTGACACAACTCCGTCAGACAAATGCAAAGTACAATCATTGCAGTACAGCCAGTGTGCTGTACTGCAATGATTATACTTTGTATTTGATGTCTTTGTTTTTTGCACAGATTCCATCCCCTCATGTGTTAAATATGGTCAGCAGAGGCTTTTTCAGTGTGACCAAAGCAATCTACGGCCCCTCCACCAAAGGACAAGGACCTCTTCAAAGCCAGGGCGGCCAGAGCCGGTTGAAGACCAGAGATAACATCAGTGCTCACAGACATTTTGAAAACCTCTTGAACATTAACACAATCATGGAGGAAGTGATCAGTCATTTACCAGCAGAAGACATTGTTGAGTTTACCTAAACCTGAACTCCTGAAGAAACTCTGAATGCACTTTAAAGCGTGAGGACTGAAAGAGGTCCCTGTCTCCAACTCCAACTGCACTGATTCATTGTTAAAATCGGTAGTCAAGAAAAAATACTCACATCTGAATCTGATGAAACAGTTTATAATTCAGAGAAACATTTTTTAAACATTTGAAGTAAAAACTAAATCCTGACCTGAGAGTGTCCAGGTGACAGTGTGGACTCTCCAGTCCAGCAGACAGCAGCTTCACTCCTGAATCCTTCAGCTGGTTGTTACTCAGGTCCAGTTCTGTCAGACTGGAGGACTGAGAGCTGAGAACTGAAGACAGAACTTCACAGCTTCTCTCTGACAGATCACAGTAAGATAACCTGCAGAGAAAATAATCAACAACAAAAAGATTTGGGTTGTCATGCAAAGGTTCAGTTCACGTTCTCCACCTCAGACAGGATTCATAAACCAGCTTTGGACAATGAGTCAAACAAAGTGTTTTTATTCAGTTAAACCACATTGTTAAATATTTAAAGGCTACGAGTGATGTGTTGTTGGGCTGTAGCTATGAAATAATTTTGAGTGTTCTATCAATTAAACAACTAACTTGGTAAAAAGTACTTTTGTTTTAAAAAAATTATATCTCTAGTCCAGGGATCTCCTGAAGTAATGGCACAATGGTGTTTTGCCATCATGCAGATTTTCAAATTTAGGGTGTTCCCTCTCTTTTTTTCTGGATAATTATTTATTTTTTAATGCCATTCCAAGTTTTGGAGCTTTCATGGACCATAAGCTGGAGGAAGCCACCACTTTGTTCCACCAAGAAGAAAAAAGAAAAACATTTTAAAAACTGAAAGTCTCTTCTGTGATTATTTTATTAGTTACGGTCCCACCATTAACCACAGCCATCCTTCATCTCTTCAGCTTTCTGCTAGCGACAAAAATTACACTGGTAAGGGCCCTGTCTCACTGGGGAGACAATTAATTGCGCATGAATGGAGTCTACAAATTGTGGGCGTTCGTTGTCGTCCGCAACAAAAATGGAGAAAAATGACAAATGTCCCAGTATGAATTACGGATATATTAATAATATATAGTGAATATATGATGAACAATCATGGTTATATAACGCATGTATTGAGGAAACTGATCCGACACATTGAGATTATCATGGCAGTATTATGGGTGTATTATGAATGCATCGCGCACATGTTGCGCGTGCACGGCATCTGCATTGCAATCATAAAATAAGCGCACTCGAGCCGTCGTATCACTATTCACACCAACAATACAGACTCTGGAGTATTTGCTGGACTTGGTCAAGTTGATCACGGAGTTTGTTCATGTTGTCATGTGAGGGTTAACTGTTCATGAATTTGGGGAGCGGGAGGGGGGAAGCCGCTTGGGGTGTGAGACAGTGTTTTTTTTTGTGAGAGTGTCAGAGAAAATAGACTTCAGTGTGAGTTGTGGCTAAACAGCAACTCTTCCTTTTGTTGGTGTTAAATAAAAGTCCTGGATTGCAGCAGCTATTTCGTCTTTGTGGATTTACACAGCTGGACTGGCACTGACTGGCAGGTATGTCGCTTTCTGCCACATATAGTACTTTGGGTTTACGTGACATGTTTGTTATGCATTAACAGATTGTCCACAAATCAGCTGCAAAGAAGATGGAATAAAAACACTTTTGTTCATGGCCAATTTGTATGCAATCGCTACAACATATTTTAGTTTGTGATGTGGACATGATGGGCACGATATATATCTGTTTTACACACTGTCCCAGTCTGCTGCCAAGCTGCAAATCCCCATCAGTTGTGGATATCATTGGTTAACGGCAGATATACAGCGCATAGTGTGAGTATGTACGAGGTCTGTGAGA
This sequence comes from Thalassophryne amazonica, assembly GCF_902500255.1. Lineage (NCBI taxonomy): Eukaryota > Metazoa > Chordata > Actinopteri > Batrachoidiformes > Batrachoididae > Thalassophryne > Thalassophryne amazonica. The sequence goes on from NC_047114.1 coordinate 26,268,418, forward strand.
AAAGTATCCGACCTTTTTATTTTATGCAAAAAATATATGGATTTGATTCATATGTTTTTACGTCAGCCAAGCTTGAACCTTCGTGCGCATGCGTGAGTTTTTCTATGCCTGTCGGTTGCGTCATTCGCCTGTGGGCAGGCTTTGAGTGAGCACTGCTCCACCCCTCTCGTCGTTGTTTCATTGTGAGGAAATGGCGGGATGATTTGGGCTTTTTTTCCATCAGAATTTTTTCAGAAACTGTTAGAGACAGGCAGCTGGAAACCATTTGAAAAATTTATCTGGCTTTCGGTGAAAATTTTACGGGCTTCACAGAGAATAAGGAGTGTTACTACTACAGTGTTACTACTAAGGACGGCCCACAATGGCGCTCGGCGCGCCGCTCTCCAAGCCGCCATCTAGAGGCAGAAACCACCACATCATTTCTAAACGGATGGCTGTGTGGAGCCGGGACCGTCGTGTGCAATTTCTAGTTGGGACAAGCCTATCTTGGCTTTCAGTGCTTACCAGTCGAGTGAGTATAAGAGAAATTGTGGAGAGCTGGACATGTCCCAACTTGTCCTCTAACACTCCGAAACGGAGGTGTTCCTTTGTCTCACTTCATCAGCGAATCTGTCGTGACGCGTGAAGCCTCTGCGCAGCTTTCCATGACAAAATCTCTTGTTAAAAGTGAAATCTGCCAGAAAATGGCTGATGTCCAGCTCTTGTGATAACCAGAGAAATTGCACACGACGGTCCCGGCTCCACACAGTGATCCGTTTAGAAATGATGTGGTGGTTTCTGCCTCTCAATGGTGGCTTGGAGCGTGGCGCGCCGAGCGCCACTGTGGGCCGTCCTTAAAGCTGTAGTAACACTCCTTATTCTCTGTGAAGCCCGTAAAATTTTCACCAAAAGCCAAATAAATTTTTCGAATGGTTTCCAGCTGCCTGTCTCTAACAGTTTCTGAAAAAAATTCTGATGGAAAAAAAGCCCAAATCATTCCGACCATTTCCTTGCAATGAAACATTGACGAGAGGGGTGGAGCAGTGCTTACTCAAAGCCTGCCCACAGGCAAATGATGCAACCGACAGGTGTGGAAAAACTCACGCATGTGCACGAAGGTTCAAGCTTGGCTGATGTAAAAACATATGAATTAAATCCATATATTTTTTGCATAAAATAAAAAGGTTGGATACTTTTCTCACAGACCTCGTATTGTGTATGAATTGAGTATGTATGGAGTATGTAAGGGGGATGTTATCCGCATCCAGATTTTTGAACAGCTCAAAAATCCTGGCTGCAGACATGAGTGCCTCTGGGGATGATCACGGACGTGTTCGGATGACGGCAAACTCATACAGGCATGTTACACGGATATTGCGGATGTTTGGCGAATATGAGCTAATTTTGTGCTCAATCCATACGCAAATCCTCCTAAACGCCAGTGGGACAGGGCCCTAACAACATGTCATTCATAATGAGTGACTGAGGTTGCAGAGGCAGGGCTATGACGTCGTCATTTCAGAAAAGCTCCAGCTTGATCGCCTCAACGGAGCCAGGATGGACTTTAAACCAGCTAAATCCTGAGCCCTAGCTGGGAGGAAGAGAAAGGTACCAGACACGTTCTGTTTTTTGATCGATCACATCGATCGATCACTGAGAGGCCAGTTTGGGTGGAGGAAACCCACGAGAGCAGGATGGTCAGGATGCAGCAGCAAGAAGCATGGACCAGGTGATGGAGTAGAAGGCGGAGCCACGCTAAAATAAAACAAATAAATAAAATTCCTGATTGAATTAGTCTATGACGTCCTCCCCAGTGTGCCTCGTTGTAGTGGAGCTTCTTCTGATACATTGATTAGCTCCTTACACTGGTTATGTGCATGCTCAGTGTTTTCTTTTACATTTGTTGTGGGGGTGTTACAGCACCACATAAAGGCCTGGAATCTGTATAGAAGGACTTTGGTGACTGGAATTAAACAACTTAAACAGAATATACAATCTCATGTTGCAGCTGAAGCCTGAAGAACTTCACAGGAAAATTCAAAGAAAACAGCAGACACACAAAAAACAGGAGCATCATCTGAGGGACCACAGAACTTTACAAATATACATCAGGAGCTGTTAAACAACATCTGACATTCCAGAACAGAACAGTAGGGAGTGAGATGGAGGAATAAAATTTCTAGAATGAGTTCAATGAGGAGGTAGAGAGAGAATCTAAGCAGAAGAGTGGTGATTGGAGCAGACTTCAATGGAACGATACAGAACAGAGTGATGAGGAAGTTGTGGGTTGATATGATATCAAGGAGGAAGGTGGACGACATTCTATGTAGGAGATTCAAACTAAAAGAGACTGTAAGGTGGTGGCAGGACACAGAGTGGAGGTTTGTAGGATGAGTTTGCAGAAAGAGGAAGAGAAAGAGAAAGAGAGAGCTGAACCAAGGATCAGAAAGTGGAAGTGCCCGTCTCACCTCTTGGCACTGGATGAAGGTAATGTGATTTTGGACAACTGGAAAAATCCTGCAGATGTGGTGAGGGAGACAGGCAGGAAGGTGCTGGATGTAACATCTGGACAACGGAGGGGAGACGAGGAGACTGGGAGGAGGAATGATGGTGTTCAGGAAAGTATAAGGAGAAAAAAGGTTGGAGAAAAGAACTGAGATCATTGGAGAGGAGAAGAAAGTCAACAGGAAACAGGAGGAGGTGTAAAGTGAAAAGAGAAGAGACAAAAACAAAAAAAAAGACACATTGAACTGTGGATGAAGAAAGAGAAAAGGACTTGTTCTGATTGGACACAGAACTGGAAAGGATGTACAGTAGGTAAGTAATAAAGTTTGTTGATGTTAAAGTGCTGACCAGTGAGGAGAGGGTGTTGAGAAGGTGGAGGGAGAGATCTGAGGATCTGATGAAAAAAATGAGCCACAGAGAAGACTCAGGACAGGTCTACAGACACTACCTTGTTCAAGAGCAGTGGGAGGAGACAGAAACTAATGAACATGATTTTAATGTCAGGAATAAACTCACAGACACGGAGAGAACATGTAAACTCCACACAGAATGGACCTGAACTTTAATGGTAACTGAACCTAAGACCTTATTGCTGTGAGCATGTGATACCCGCTGCACCACCCTGACATGTTTACAACAGAGACTGAAATCCTTTAGTTCTGGTTCAGACGACATATCTGAGTGTTGATGTGAAACTGAATCTGATGAAACAGTTTAGAATTCAGAGAAACATTTTGAAACATTTGAAGCAGAAACTAAATCCTGACCTGAGAGTGTCCAGGTGACAGTGTGGACTCTCCAGTCCAGCAGACAGCAGCTTCACTCCTGAATCCTGCAGCTGGTTGTTACTCAGGTCCAGTTCTGTCAGACTGGAGGACTGAGAGCTGAGAACTGAAGACAGAACTTCACAGCTTCTCTCTGACAGATTACAGGCAGACAACCTGCAGAGACGATTAAAAACTAGAGTTTCATATTATAAATTAAGTTAGTGTTCAAATATCAAAGTGTCTCTGTCCTTACAAAGCTTTTTTAGATGTTTTGATCACTGGCAGCAGCATCAGAAGAGCCTGATGTGAAGCAGAGTATTTCTTCAGGTCAAACACATCCAGATGTTGATCTGATGACAGTAAGATGAAGGCCAGAGCTGATAAATGAGAAGGAGACAGATGTTCTACAGAGAGACGTCCTGAGCTCAGGGACTGTTGGATCTGATCCACTAGAGAACGATCCTTCAGTTCATTCAGACAGTGGATCAGATTGATGCTTCTCTCTGCAGACAGATTGTCATCGAGCTTCTTCTTGATGTACTTGACTGTTTCCTGATTGGTCTCTGAGATTCTGTCTGTCTGTGTCATCAAGCCTCGTAGGAGCGTCTGACTGGTCTGCAGGGAAAGACCCAGAAGGAAGCGCAGGAACAAGTCCAGGTGTCCATTTGGACTCTTTAAGGCCTCGTCCACAGCACTCTGATGGAGACGTGTTAGTTCAGGTTTAATAAATATTTTAGTCCACCAGGATGTTTGTTCTTCTGACAGCAGATTGGCTCCAGACTGGATGAAGGTCAGATGGACATAAAGAGCAGCCAGAAACTCCTGAACACTCAGATGGATGAAGCAGAAGACCTTGACCTGGTAGAGTCCTCTCTCCTCTTTAAAGATCTGTGTGAAGACTCCTGAGTACACTGAGGCTGCTCTGATATCGATGCCACACTCTGTCAGGTCCTCTTCATAGAAGATCAGGTTCCCTTTCTGCAGCTGCTCAAAAGCCAGTTTTCCCAGAGACACAATCATCTCGCTGTTCTCTGGATTCCACAGTGGATCTGTCTCAGCATCTCCATCATACTTGACCTTCTTCACTTTGGACTGAACCACCAGGAAGTACATGTACATCTTAGTCAGAGTCTCTGGCAGCTCTGGTGTGTCTCTGGTGTCCAACACGTCCTCCAGAACTGTAGCAGTGATCCAGCAGAAGACTGGGATGTGACACATGATGTGGAGGCTTCGTGATGTCTTCATGTGGGAGATGATTCTTCTGGACTGCTCCTCATCTCTGAATCTCTTCCTGAAGTACTCCTCCTTCTGAGGGTCAGTGAAGCCTCTGACCTCTGTCACCATGTCCACACACTCAGGAGGGATCTGATTGGCTGCTGCAGGTCGTGTGGTGATCCAGAGGCGAGCAGAGGGAAACAGGTTCTTCCTGATGAGGTTTGTCAGCAGAACATCCACTGAGCTCGACTCTATGACATCAGTCAGGATGTCATTGCTGTGGAAGTCCAGCGGGAGGCGACACTCATCCAGACCGTCCAAGATGATCAAGACCTGGAAGTGTTGGAAGCTGCAGATTCCTGCTTCTTTGATTTCAGCAAAGAAGTGATGAACAAGTTCCACCAAGCTGAACTTCTTCTCTTTCAGCACATTCAGCTCTCTGAAAGTGAATGGAAATATGAAGTGGACGTCCTGGTTGGTTCGTCCTTCAGCCCAGTCCAGAGTCAACTTCTGTGTTAAGACTGTTTTCCCGATGCCGGCCACGCCCTTTGTCAGCACTGTTCTGATTGGTGGCTGTGTGTCAGCTGAGACTTTAAAGATGTCTTCACATGTGATGGTTCTTTGTGGTGTGTCTGTTTTCCTGGATGCTGCTTCAATCTGTCTGACCTCATGTTCCTCGTTGACCTCTGAAGCCCCGCCCTCTGTGATGTAGAGCTCTGTGTAGATCTCCTTCAGAAGAGTCGCCTTTCCTGCTTTAGAGATCCCCTCAAACACACGCTCAAACTTCTGCTTCATGTTAGATTTGAATTTACGACGACAAACTTCAGCACGAGTTCCTGAAAGAACAAACAGCACAGATCAGTTATTGAATGATGACATCACTTCCTGTTTTCCTGATAGAATTCACACATGAATATATTTCAAATGGACAAACATCACGTGTTATTTAGTGTCTGTGTTAAATGTGGACAGAAGTCCTCTTACTGCTCAGCAGACAGTCAGCCAGCTCATCATAATTCATTGTCCTCATCAAGGTCAATGTGAGGTCCAGGAAAACCAGTCCGATGCTCCTCTGATCATCCTCACTCTGACTCTCCAAGTATTCTGCATCATTTGTCAGGAGAACCTTCTGGATGCTCTTCAGCTCATTTTTAACAAACATCAACATGTCCTCCTCGAAATTCTGCAGCAGAATATAAACATGGACGAAGAAACTCATCACTTTTTTACAAGTGAGGATTTTGTCTTCACATTATACTATTTTTTTTTAGTGTTTGAAATTCTCTGGAGTTTGTTCATAAAATCCAGTTCAGTTAAAAACACTGAAAAGTTAAATCATTTAAATCATTTTTTTTCTGAAAGGTCGAGATCAGAATTTGAATAAAGCACAAATAATTCAAATCATCACTTTCAACAACAGTAAACCCATGAATGATGCTCTCATGAATATAAATGAGAGAATAAACATCCTCAAAGTGTTTGTTGCTGCAGCATGAAGACATTATGAACAAACTGTCCAATGATAATATCTGATTGAAGTCAACAGACCAGAAACATGTGGTTCAGGTGTGTTTGATGCTGCTGATCAGATGGAACCCTGAGAACCTCTGAGCTCTGCTGCTTCACTCTGTGGACCAATCAGAAACAGTTTACTCACATTAAGTCTGAACACAAAAAGCTTCAAGTTCACATCAACCAGCATCATTATTCAGAACACTCAAAGTGGTTTTTATGGTCGTCTTCTTGGTCCTACTGATCCCACTGAAAGTCACACTGATTGTCCGTCCACACAGGACCAAAACACTGACCTTTTGGATTTATTGTTGGAAAATATGAATGAATTTCCCAGGCAACAATTCCCTTCCACAGGGTTGGCAGGACGGCCCACCGTGCCAAAAATAGTGAGCGCTCCTCCATCAACACGACAAAATTAAAATCTTTTGCTTTGTGCTCTTAGCTTGAAAATACAGATTAATCAACTGTGTTTCTCATGTTTGTACTCAGGATGGTATCATTAAGATTTTAATGAAACTAATACTCATAGCAGTACAGTTTACATTGATATACTTTTTTTTTATTATTTTGGCATGTAGAATTCAAACTGACAATAGAAATGGGTGACTGGCTATGATATGACGCCTCCTAACCGGGAAAAATATTGATGAAATGACCAGATGTTACTGCTTTTTCAATGTGGATACGCGAGTGAACACACTAGGAAAAAAGCTCGCAAAATACATGTTAAAATACCGTTCTGACCTGATATCCCGCCAGTAAAATAAGTTTATATTAAATTATGTAAGTAAAGTATTAAACTTACTCTGACACACACACATTCCCAAATATTAGTGTTGAAAGTTACACAGATCCGATCTGTTCCAGCTGTGTTCAGCGCAGCACGACTCATCAATCCACTTCAAAATACACACACACACATATATATATATATATATATATATATATATATATATATATATATATATATATATATATATATATATATATATATATAAATTATTAACTGACAGGATTCCAAAAAAAACTTCTCCACCGTGCGACGTAAACCTTCCACACAATCCAGACAGGCACAAAGAGTGAATTAATTAATTCCACATGGTCCATTTTAATTAAATCCATTTTTGTATAGTATTGAATAATTTCAGCTTTGAATTAAATTCAAGGAGGTTTAAATTCTCAGGTTTCATATACAGGCAAGATGGTTTACTCCCGTTTATTCCCCAAAAATAATGGAAAAAGTAACAAGAATTTTGAAAACTGTTTAATTATAGAAGGAAATGTTGTCTCCCTTCTCCGTTTGTGGCTTTGCCGACATGTGCAGCTTTCCAGCATTTTACTGGAAGAGATACTAGAGTCGGCCCTGTGACAGGCTGGCGTCCTGTCCTGGGTGTACCCTGCCTCACGCTCTATGACTGCTGGGTTAGGCTCCAGCCCCCCGTGACCCTAGATTGGACTAAGAGGTTGAAGATGAATGAATGAATGAAGATACTAGAGTCTGAGAAGTGTCACGGTGAGGAGGCGTGGTCACCATTTTACATCAGGGCAACTCAGTCAGCGCACACAGACGCTCAATGAGTCTCATCAAGAAACAGGTGCAAAATGCTGGAAAGCTGCACATGTTGGCAAAGCCACAAATAAACGGTTTTCGATATTCTCATTACATTTCTGTGACTTTTGGCCAAGGAACTGGTGTAAACCGTCTTGCCTGTGTATGAAATCTGAGGATTTAAACCACCTTGAATGGAATTTAATTCAAAGCTGAATTCATTCTGTATTATACAAAAATGGGTTGAATTAATGTGGACCATGTGGAATTAATTAATGCACTCTTTGTGCCCATCTGGATTGGGTGGAAGGTTTATGTCGTGCGGTGGAGAACTTTTTTGGAATCCTGCCAAAGTTCATAATTTATTATATATACATGGTAATGGATTGATGAGTCGTGCTGCTCTGAACACAGCAGCAGGACGTCTCAGCTCAGCTGAGCTGCTGATTTATTGCTGCTGGTACAGATCAGTGTTCTGTCAATTGATGCGTCCCCAGGCATAAATCCACAGTTCCACGTCCCGACAATATTGTGCAATAAATATAGCATGCACATGCAAATTTGAACTTTTTAAAATTGAAAAGACACTTATTGCTGTGGTATTTTCATGTAAAGACAAAAATTATGTGCATTTCCTTCAGTGGGTTCCTTCAGTTTAACTCTGCATGTGAATGTTCTGTCGAGTTGAGCAATTGAGTTGTGCATCCTGACAATATTGTGTTGGAAATACAATACTGTTGTTGAATTTTCATTCCTCGGTCACTCGGTCGGGGAGTTCAGTGCGGTAAAGAGAGGCACCATCAATACGACGGGGGGAAGTGTGAAAGTCTGGGTAGAGAGAAATGTGCATGCGCGCACATGCACAGTTGTGCGGAGGGCTGGCTTCTTGATAGGAATGACATCTCGTGTGGACACAGAAACTGCACAGGATGTAAATGGAGAACAAAGGTGATTTATTTGACCAAAACACAGGAGTCCAGTCCAAACAAACAGAGGGAGTTCAAAGGCAACAGCAGGAGTTAACATATAACACAAACCAAAAAACATTTAACAAATAAGCAAAACCATTGATTTCTATTTAATCCTCTAGATGGCGGATGCAGCCTGTGAGCTGTTGCCAGCAGCTGCCATCTTGCTTAGAGTTATTCTGCATTGTCGGTCATTAGATTAAATAGAAATATGATGATGCGTTGACTTAATCTGAAAATGCTTTTTTGTGCAGCGTTCGGGTACAGCAACAAGCTGACAAATGATTGTCAGCTGGTTAACTAAAGGTTAAATAGGTCATTTCTCATTCTCTCCTCCTTCATAGACTGGCAGCTCTTGGTTTATCATGCACTCCTTCAGACTGGTTTTCATCTTATCTCTTTGGCCGCACTCAGTATATTCAGTTAAAAACATTAAATCACAGCCATCTCCCCTCTCCTCTGGTGTTCCCCAAGGCTCTGTCCTTGGTCCCATCCTTTTCATTATCTATCTTCTCCCCTTCAGTAATATATTTCAGAAACATAATATTCAATTTCATCAGCGGTACTTTGTCATTTCAAACCCACATCAATAACATCACCCGGTCTGCATATTTCCATCTCCAAAACATGAATCGTCTACACCCGTCACTCACTTCTGTCAGCACTGCTGAAAACTCTCTCCTATTTGGTTCTCTCAAAAGCTTCTTCATAAGCTCCAATTGGTTCAGAATGCAGCAGCTCAGATAATCACAGGAACACCATTTATTCACCACATCACCCCCGTTCTTCAACAACTTCACTGGCTTCCAATTACTCACAGCATTGACTATAAAATCATCCTTCTAACCTTCAAGGCCCTCCACAACCTCGCCGCTCCGTACCTCATCGAACGTCTTCACACGCACACACACACGGCCGTACCCGCAGATCACCATCTTCTCTCATCCTCACCATTCCTCCTGTCTGCTTGACCACCGTGAGATTTAGAGCTTTCAGTCTCTCTGCCCCCAATCTAGTGTTTTCAGATTTCTTTCAGCTTGGTCCAGATTGAATAGTCTTATCACCTCAATTCCAATGAAGTTGGGACATTGTGTAAAATGTAAATAAAAACAGAATACAATGATCTGCAAATCCTCTTCAACCTATATTCAATTGAAAACACCACAAAGACAAGATATTTAATGTTCAAACTGATAGACATCTTTGTTAGTGCCATGGGCACAAACAGACCCCTGTACTATCACAGATGCTGGCTTTTCAACTTTGGGGTTGTATTTTCACCCTGGCTGGCGTCGCTGTTCCATTTATTTATATTATTTGATATTTTCGTGGAGAAGCGCTCCATAAAAGCAGCGCCGCAGGTGGGTTAAGAGCAGTCTTTAATATTAATATATTTAAAATGGTGCAAGTGTGTGAAGCTCTTACTTTCACCCCTGATTATTTACCACATTTAACTTCATAATGAAATTAATTAAGGATCAGACTAGTATCTGGTGTCATGACAGACATAGTGTGTTTGACAAACTGATGGTATTATTTTCTATCTGGACTGGGACCAACAAATTCAATCAAGTCTATTATATAAATTGTCTGATTCTCTTCTGTATTTGTTTTGACAAATATTGTCTGTACAAATGTGGGACTGAGTTTGAATAAATGTAACAGCACAGAAAATGCAGATTATCCTGAAACTCTCTTAAAAACATTGATTTCTATTTATCTCTGGTTGTCAGATGTTAACCAAGATGGCGGAATCTCTGGAAACAGCCAGCAAATGAGCGCATCGCCCCGGTCCTCCATCTAGTGAGTAAATAGAAATCGATGGTAAAACAAAGGACAATGAACACAGAGACGTCAAACAACAGAAAAACTCACAGAGGTGTCAAGGAACAAACAACAAACTGGGAATGAGAGTTGACAAAGAATCATTTGGCAAACTCAAAGCAGAACGGTGCAGCACTTAATGTAACACAAATAAACAGACAAGCAACAGGTGTGAAATGTAACAGGTGCAGGGGAGACCAGGAAACAATACACACCTACAAAAACACACAGAAACTGACAAACACAAAGTGACACAAACCTCAAAAAGAGCCCTGGGTGTGAGTAGAACCAAAACATCTCAAACTAAAAGTAGAAACAAAACCGAATACAAAAACCAAAGAAGAAAAGGCAGAAAACTAAAGTGGAACTCAAGGATGCAAACGAGTGCAGAAACAGAGAAACCACACGACTAACAGACATGAACACAGAACTGAACACAATGACAATTAACATAGAAAGAGAGAGAGAGAGAGAGAGAGAGAGAGAGAGAGAGAGAGAGAGAGAGAGAGAGAGAGAGAGAAAAGGCTATTTATTCAGGTTTTTTTCTTTTTATGCTTGAAAATATAACAGAAAAATGGGGGAGGTGATGGTCTCATGGTTAACGTGTTGGGCTTGAGACCAGAGGATCCTCGATTCAAATCCCAGCCTGACTGGAAAATCACTAAGGGCACTTGGGCAAGATCCTTAATCCCCGCATTGCTCCTGGTATGTAGTGAGCACCTCGTATGGCAGCAGCCTTACATTGGGGTAAATGTGAGGCATTATTGTAAAGCACTTTGAGCATCTGATGCAGATGGAAAACGCTATATAAATACAGTCCATTTACCATTTTAAATACCCTCAACCGTATGAGCATTGTTATGTCTGCCAAGGACACGTTAAAATCATCGGTATTTATTTATTCCTTCATGTGTCTGTTAGCAGGATTACACCAAAACTACTGCACAGATTGTCTTGATCATAATTTGCAGTTGTTTAATTGGTATCCCAGTGCAAAGTGTGTGTGTGTATATATATATATATATATATATATATATATATACACACACACAGGTAACTGAGCCTACCATCTCTAAGCTCAGGAAAATGGTGTCACGAAATGATTTAAAGCTTATTATTCATGCTTTTGTGTCAACACGTTTAGACTATTGTAACAGTTTGTTTTCATGTCTAAACAAGAAGGGGTTCCGTCGACTGCAGTTGGTACAGAACTCTGCAGCGAGAATTCTGACACAAGCCAACAGGAGGACTCACATTTCCCCAATTTTAAAGGAGCTTCATTGGCTGCCAGTGTCCTACAGGATCAATTTTAAAATTTTGGTTTTAACCTTTAGAGCTCTACATAGTCAGGCGCCTTCCTATATCTGTGACCTCATCCAGCCTTATGCCCCTGCCAGGGCGTTGAGGTCTGTGGACCAAAATTTGTTGATGGTTCCACGCACCTGTTTTGCAACCAGAGGAGAGCGATCCTTCCAGGCTGTTGCTCCCAGGCTTTGGAATGGTCTCCCGCTCTCTCTGCGCTCACTGGACTCTTGACACTTTTAAAAGCCAACTTAAGACCTTCTTTTTTACACAAGCTTTTGCTTAGGTTTTGGGCTGCTATGCTATGTTTTTAAATGTCTTGGCCACTGTGTGGTGTATTGTGTGGTGTATTGTGCTTTTTATGTTGTGAAGCACCTTGTGGCTCTTGTCTGTGAAAGGTGCTATACAAATAAAATTTACTTACTTACTTACTTACTTACCGAATGGGTCAGTGCCCTTGTTGTTGTAGAAAAAGCCCAAAAACCTAAACTACACATATGTCTAGACCCAAGAGATCTAAACAAGGCCATTCAGAGACCACACTATCCTCTATCAACACTCGAAGACATCACAACAAAGCTCGCAGGAGCACAGTACTTTAGTGTACTTGACGCAAGATCAAGCTACTGGGCCATTAAACTGAGCGAGAAATTGTCACTGCTGACCACTTTCAACACGCCATTTGGCAGATACAGATTCCTTAGGCTGCCTTTTGGTATTAGCTCAGCACAGGACGAGTTTCAGAGACGTGTGGACGAGACATATGAAGGACTTAGGGGTGTTGCTGCCATTGTAGACGATATTCTCATTTCTGGCAAAACAAAGAAGGAGCATGACGAAAACCTGAGAGCAATGCTCCAACGCACAAGAGAAAAGGGATTAAAGTTAAACCCAGACAAGTGCAAAATCTGTGTCCAAGAAGTCAGCTATTTTGGCCACAAGCTTTCCAACAAAGGCATCAGCCCAGACCCACAAAAAGTGAAGGCCATACAAGACATGCAGCCACCACAGTCCAAGTCGGAACTCAAGACAATATTGGGCATGATCAATTATCTGGCCAGGTTCACTCCACGCATCTCAGAGGTGAATGCACCACTAAGACTGTTACTAAAGCAGGACAGCGAGTTCATTTGGGATGCTGTACACGACAGAGCATTTGAGCAAATCAAAGAGCTAATCACAAACCACCCAGTGTTAGCCGACCTTGACCTTCAGAAGGAACTGACCCTCCAGGTGGATGCCTCAAAGAGCGGCCTAGGCGCCGTACTGTTCCAGGATGGCAGACCGGTTGCCTACGCATCCAAATCACTCAACAGCACAGAATAAAACTACGCTCAGATCGAAAAAGAGCTGTATGCGGTGCTCTTTTGATGTAAACGCTGTCATGAGTATATGTAAGGCAGGAAAGTGACCGTGGAGTCTGACCACAAACCTCTGGAGGCAATACTCAAGAAGCCACTCGCTGCTGCACCACCTCGTCTTCAAAGGATGATTCTGCAACTTCAAAAATACGACATCCAGATCATGCACAAAGCTGGAAAAGAAATACCAGTGGCTGATACGTTGTCGAGAAAGTCAATTGAGTACTGTGATAACAGCTTGTGTGAAGGTATGGATGCACAAATACACTCTCTCATAAGCAACCTAGCAGTGAGTGACAAAAAACTTCAAGAGATGAAAACAGCAACCGTGCAGGACTCACAGCTTACACTGTTAAAACAAGTCATCAAATCAGGCTGGCCCAGTGTCCGCAAACAATGCCCACCACTTGAGCAGGAGTACTGGAATCACAGAGACGAGATCAGTGAAGCTGAAAGCATAATGTTCAAAGGTGAAAAATAATTGTGCCCCAGAGCCTCAGACAGGAGATGCTGAACCGCATCCATGCTGACCACATGGTTGTGGAAAAATGCAAAAACCGAGCACGTGACCTTCTGTTCTGGCCAGGAATGGGACAGCAAATAGAAACGCTTGTTGGACAATGCAGCATATGCCAAGAGCGGTGCAGTGCCAACACTAAGGAACCGCTATTATCACATGCTATCCCACAAAGGCCATGGCAAGTAATCGGAACAGACTTATTCACATGGAATGGACATGACTATATCACAGTCGTGGACTACTACAGTCGATACTTTGAAATGTAGAGACTGAGCAGTAGCACTGCATCTGCTGTGATTTTAAAACTCAAAGCAGCATTTGCACGGCACGGCATTCCTGAACGTGTCATAAGCGACAATGGTCCCTGCTACAGCGCAGCAGAATTTCAGCATTTTGCAGAAGTGTGGGACTTCTCACACATCACCACAAGCCCGAGATACCCACAAAGTAATGGCCTTGCTGAAAAGACAGTACAAACAGCCAAACGCATCCTGGACAAAGCCCAGGCAGACGGCAAAGACCCTTACATTGAATTGTTGGAGTATCGAAACACTCCTGTGGACAACCTGAAGTCTCCAGCACAGCTGTTGATGAGCCGCAGATTGCGCTCTATCCTTCCCACAACAGCTGCACAACTACAGCCAAAAGTCACCCCTCAACGCATCGTGAAGCAGCAGAGAGAAACCTGCCAACGCCGGCAGCAGCTGTACTACAACAGGTCAGCTAAAGCCCTCCCACCTCTACCAGCAGGTGCACACATTCACTTCCGCCAAGAGGATGGATCGTGGAAACCTGCTACAGTGACACAACCATCGCATACTGACAGGAGCTACCACATCAAAACGGAAGAAGGACAGACTTTTCGGCGCAACAGACGGCACCTTCGGGAAACCACCGAGACTGCAGACCAACCAGTGCCAGAGTCAACAAGCACTGAACCTATCTTAGCTCCAAGTGACCAGCCACAAGAGCAGCCTGGTTACACCATCAGATCAGGCCGTGTCATCAAGCCTCGAGAAATACTTGATCTGTGAATGTTGAGTTGTTTACATTATTTTACAAACAGGCACGTTACCATATTAGTTACATGAAAATGTTATGCCTGAAATAATAAAAAAAAAAGTTCTGAAACTGAAGTAACATAAGATACAGCTAAGTGAGAAGTTTACATATTAATATTTACTGTGCACTTACTGAGATGAGTACTGTTTAGTTTGTTCTCAAACCAATTAAGTGTTAAATTTACCAGGTCATGTATTACCCATATACAGTGCATTTATATAATATTTTGTCCCAGCATGCAAAGCACAAAATTTATCAGAGCATATCTGTCTGGAGATTTTTTTTTTTCTTCTTTTTTAGGAGGGAGATGTAACACCCAGACAGTAGATGGCGCCCTACGGCAACCTCACTACCTCTGTATGCAATGTATCTGAAACACCATGAGATTTATGCACGTGATGAGATCGAACATGGCGGAATAAACAGACCTGAAATAGTTACGGTGTGATCATCATAACAAAGATCAACATACACTTAGAGCCAAGGGGCAAAACACAACAGTGTGCACAGATTCCTGTGTTTGTTTATTGCACAGTCAAGCTTCATGGACCAGTGTGTGTGTGTGTGTGTGTGTTTTACATATAATTAAAGAAAACTATTTATGTTAAAATTCAGAGGATGAATAATGTTGAAAACATGAACACAGTCAGATTTTAGTGTCAGTAAGAGCTCACTTCTGTCCAGCAGACGCTCGTTGTCCTTTGAAATTCATGGGATGTCCTATAGAAGCGTCACTCTTCAGAGACACCAAGCTGGGTTCAGGTTCAGGTCCAGCAGAGGGCGCTGTGTCCTGCTGTGGTCTGGAACACACACGAAGCTCTGAGCAGTGGTAGAAAGAGTACTGCAAACTTAAGTACAAGTACTGTTACATTGATGAAATAATACTCATTTACAACTAAAACTTGGAGTGCTAAAAAGTACTTTTGTTGAAAGTACTCTTCTCAAAAACTACTGTATTTTCCTGGAGTATAAAGGGCCTTTCACACTGAATCCGTCAGGCCAATGCGTCAACGGTTCGGGATCCGTCGAATCCGTCGGATGATGTCAGACGCGTCGCTTTGGAAGCGGCAAAAAAAAAAATGGGGGGCGGAGATTGCCACGTCACACTCTGGCTGTTTCCACAATCTGAAAAAGTTCAGCGATCGCCATCTTGAATTTGGGTCGCCTGAACCACAAAAAAAAACTTTAAAAAACAGCAGTAGAACGATTCTCCCATCACCCTGCTGGGAGAAGCTTTTTTTTCCAGCTACTTTTCGGAGTGACGCCGACCGAGGAGGAGGATGGACGAGGAGGACCGACGATCGAACCGCGACAGCGGACCAAACCGCACGGAGAAGCCGGCCTTCAGGCATCATCACTGGGCAGACCGAGGCAGGCAGCCGGGGTGATGGAGCAGACCCACTCAGTCCAAAATCTTCCACTTTTTGGATATATGCGAAGTCCCAGTTTGCCCAACGGAGTTTAGTTCTGCAGCTTTATCGCGGTGAGAATAATGTAAAAATAAAACGTGGCGTTTACTTAACTGCTTTGAAGGTTTAATGATCGGCTAACTTTAGCGTAGCCTTTTAGCACAGTTGATCTGAGGGAACACTTTAATTTCTAAATGGTTCAGTCTTTTTATTTTTACTAAATAAAGCTACAGCTTTTTTCAGACACCACAAAAGCTCAACTTTAAATAACTTATTTTTTCGGGCGTTTTTTTCCATTGTTTTTTTTTCCCCCGGTTTTTTTCCCCCTTTTTTTATATATATGAACTGTTTAGTGTTTCTTTATATTTAAAGAAATATTTTTATTTGTCCCAATCAGGAACATTTGCTGTGCAGACAACCAAACTTCCATTGATGAGCTGAACACCACGAAGTCCAGTCGAAAGAAAACATCTCTGCTTTTCAGCAAAACCACCAGAGTTCAAAGCTGCAGAAGAGACCTTCATCTGGTCCAGAGAATCCAGCAGAACATCACCTGCTTCTAAATAAAGGCTCTTTGAACAGCAACTATTTAAAAAAAAAAAAAAAAAAGCTGTTTCATTTTATATTTTAACAATAAATGAACGGATCATTAAAAATGTCCTCAAAGTCAAGACATTTGCACAGGTAGAAGCTCTCCACTTATTGTGCTCAAATTCATAGTTTAGAAATGACTCTGTCCTGATAACATTAAAGGCAATTACATATTTTGGCGAAATTACAAGTTGAAATGACACACATATATATATATATATAGTCATCATGAGGTTTGTCACAGAAATCCTACTTTACAATCACACTGCAGTCATTGTTATATTATTATTATTATTTGCATTTATAATAAACATTAGTATTTATTTACAGTGTCTGTTTTTCTGTTTAAAATGAGATATAATCTACCAGAATTTTTTAAAAATGTACAAATTTCCATGTTATTTTGTCTAAAAATAAATGTCTGAGGTTCCTTATGTTAAACAAGCAATGAAATAATCTGAAATAACAGGTGGTTTTAATTTACAGACAAAAGGTTTCTGAAGAACCATTTATTGATTTATTTAGCTATTTTAATTACAACTGTTCTAAACTGTTTTTAACAGTAATCAGAAATAATGAGGTAACAACAAAAAACATTTAGAAGGATTTTTCTTCAGAAAACTGCTCCATAAATGAGCAGTCCTGTGACACGTTTCTGTTTTGCACGGATCAGTGGTTTCCACCGATCCATTTTGTACAGATGAGTGGTTTGGCTTGGCTGCCATAGGTAGGACGCCCCTTCCAAGATGGCGGCCAATGCAGTTTCTGCCACCCGTCTTTCGTGTTTTGGCCCGACGTGTTGTTCCTATTGGACAACGCAAAGGTACGTCACAGCTCAGCAGGTCGGAAGTTGGATTGGCTTGAACTTTGACTCCGTCAGCCTGCTGACAAGCAGCAATGCGCGCTCCCGTTACATGCGTCGGTTTAGCTCGGCTTTTGACGCATCTGACACATCTAAAACGCAAGGCGTCTCATTGAAAATAATGCTTTTTAGACCGATTTTTGACGCATCTGACGGATTCAGTGTGAAAGGCCCATTAGTCATGGTTTTCTTTCTAATTTGGGAGGTCCTGTGACTTATCTGGTGCGACATTTTGCCAAAAAAATACGTACTCAGAGTACTAATTACTGTTTTGCACTTGATATTTAATTAGTTATAAATAACCAGTGAAAGACTGGAGTATAAGTTACACCTGTTAAACTTAACACTTGAGGAGTCAAACCCAAACTCACACCATTTTTTCATTAGCTCCTTAATTTGGGATTTTTGTGTATTGATGTTGTGTACTTTTAATTATTGGCATTTATATTTATGATTATAGTTCATTTTGTTTAGTGCTTTGATTCCTGTTGAAGTCTGATGTCTCATTTCCTCCCAAGCTAGGAGTAAAATATATATACACTCAACAAAAATATAAACGCAACACTTTTGGTTTTGCTCCCATTTTGTATGAGATGAACTCAAAGATCTACAACTTCTTCCACATACACAATATCACCATTTCCCTCAAATATTGTTCACAAACCAGTCTAAATCTGTGATAGTGAGCACTTCTCCTTTGCTGAGATAATCCACCCCACCTCACAGGTGTGCCATACCAAGATGCTGATTAGACACCATGATTAGTGCACAGGTGTGCCTTAGACTGTCCACAATAAAAGGCCACTCTGAAAGGTGCAGTTTTATCACACAGCACAATGCCACAGATGTCGCAAGATTTGAGGGAGTGTGCAATTGGCATGCTGACTGCAGGAATGTCAACCAGAGCTGTTGCTCGTGTATTGAATGTTCATTTCTCTACCATAAGCTGTCTCCAAAGTCGTTTCAGAGAATTTGGCAGTACATCCAACCAGCCTCATAACCGCAGACCACGTGTAACCACACCAGCCCAGGACCTCCACATCCAGCATGTTCACCTCCAAGATCGTCTGAGACCAGCCACTCGGACAGCTGCTGGAACAATCGGTTTGCATAACCAAAGAATTTCTGCACAAACTGTCAGAAACTGTCTCAGGGAAGCTCATCTGCATGCTCGTCGTCCACATCGGGGTCTCGACCTGACTCCAGTTCGTCGTCGTAACCGACTTGAGTGGGCAAATGCTCACATTCGCTGCCGTTTGGCACGTTGGAGAGGTGTTCTCTTCACGGATGATGCGAAGGAGATGTGTTGCACTGCATGAGGCAAATGGTGGTCACACCAGATACTGACTGGTATCCCCCCCCAATAAAACAAAACTGCACCTTTCAGAGTGGCCTTTTATTGTGGACAGTCTAAGGCACACCTGTGCACTAATCATGGTGTCTAATCAGCATCTTGGTATGGCACACCTGTGAGGTGGGATGGATTATCTCAGCAAAGGAGAAGTGCTCACTATCACAGATTTAGACTGGTTTGTGAACAATATTTGAGGGAAATGGTGATATTGTGTATGTGGAAAAAGTTTTAGATCTGTGAGTTCATCTCATACAAAATGGGAGCAAAACCAAAAGTGTTGCGTTTATATTTTTGTTGAGTATATATATATATATATATGCAGAGCTTTGTGAAGACGTGTAAAATTATAATCAATGTCTTCAGAAACAGTGTTTTCCTGCAGTCGTGGAGCAACAGAGCTGCACCATCATGCAGATTTTCATATTTAGGGGGTTTGTGTTCTGTTTTCACAGGAAATTATTACTATTATTATATTTTTGGAGCTTTCCTGGACCATAATTGCCAGATGTCAGCAAAATCCTCAGTCAGTGAGCGGGCTGCACGTGCACATGCATACATCCTGTGAAAAACTGGTCTGTGGAGTGCATCATTTCTGCAAAAGTCACATAGATAAATCTGCTGGGTCCTCTGTTGACAAACAGATCAAAACTCTGGTCGATTCTGAATTAAGGCATTTTTTTGAATAGTTAAAGTTGTTTCAGTTAAAGTGCACGTCCTTTCACTTTCTCTGTGAGGTGGAGAGCAGCCAGTGGACCAAGACACAGCACGGTTTGTTTTAAAAATACTCAACCCCACTGCTTCACTTTAACATCTCTTCATTATGGATCGCTTCATGAAAATAACAAAGATTGTACCCGTTTCTGTGTGGACAAGGCCTAATTTAGTAATTTTCAGATAAAATGTAAAGTCAAAGTCACAGCAAATGGCTTCCATTGGTATTTAGAAAAGTCTAAATGCTGGAGCTTCTCCCTGACAACGTGGGGGTGTGGAGGGTTGGGACTTGGATGGAAGACCTCCTGCCCCTGATGTCTGGCATCATCATGCTCTAAATTTCTCTGAGCCCTGTGAAGTTCCTTCAAAGCTGTGACTTTGCAGCACTTGATGTCTTCTTGAGAAGACTGTCCATCCACTGTCCAAGAGACATTTGACTGAACAGTGTGAGATGAAATCAGCGTTGACTGTGGCTCCATCACAATGAACTCATTAATGAATAAAGGAGAGGATCGTGGGTGATTCTGTGTGTGACAACAGAAGCCTGGACACACCCCTCTCTTCTAGTCTGAACCAGGACGCTAACAGGCTAACCTTGGTTTGGAGGTTTATTAAATCATATTTCTGGTTACTGTGTGGTGGTGTTCCAATCTGCTTCATTTGGTGTGAACGTTAAACATTATGAGCTGTTTATGTTCTCAAGCTGCTGTGATTATCTCTTGGTGTCTTTTGATCGACTCCTGGACAGGACGGTGGACATGGAGATGACTGAACAGGCCCAGTCTTGATGTGGACTATTTCTAACAGACACTGTACACGGTCTCTACTGGAAGCTTTCGTTGGTCATAAGAGTGTAGTATTTACATTAACTCTCCAAAGTTTTAAAAAAACAATAAAATGTTAACACTGTTCTTTATAGCAATTCTGTAATTTCAGAAACACAACAGAAAACAACCACAAATCAGAAAAAAAAAAATGGGATTATATGGAAAATGAAGATGAAAATAAAAATGTTGCACTATTCTCAGTTTCTTCATTCAACACCCACAGAAGCCAAAAGTTCTTCCAGAGTTGTGTCTTTGTGGCTTCCCTCACTTGTCTCCTTCCAGCATGGACATTTAGTTTTGAGAACTGCCTACCTGACACAGATTTACTATAAAGTACCACAGTGTTTGTATTTCTGAATGATTGATGAAAATAAAATGGTAAATGAACTGCATTTATATAGCACTTTTCCATCTGCATCAGATGCTCAAAGCGCTTGACAATTATGCCTCACATTCACCCCAATGTCAGGGTGCTGCCATACAGGGCGCTCACTACACACTGGGAGCAATAGGGGATTAAAGGCCTTGCCCAAGGGCCCTTAGTCATTTTCCAGTAAGGTGGGGATTTGAACCCATGATCTTCTGGACTCAAGCTCAACACCTTAACCACATGACCATCACCTCCCCTAATAAAAATAAAATCTAAGAAATATTCAGTGACTTGGAAATGTTCATGTATTCATCCCCTGACATTTCTCAAGAAAACGTCTGCTGTTGTCGTTGTATATTCGGCTGCTCCCGTTTTTTTTTGTTTTTGTTTTTTTTTCGGGGTCACCATAGCACATGCCCTTCCTGATGCAACTCCGGTGTTACCTGGAAAAACACACACACAGCTGCTGGTGTTCTGAAGAGGTCTCCCATTCAAGTACTAACCAGACCCTAACCCTAACCCCACACTGCTTAATTCTGATGAAGGTGGGCGGATCGATCCTAATATTGATAATATCTATACCAACGCCAGTATTGATATTGAACAATCCTCGTGTAAAAAGATCGATACTCAAGCTTTTTTTCTCTCCCACACGCACTGAATGTTGCGCACGCAGACAGGGGCATAGCACCAAATTCTGGGCCCTAGGTACAAGCCATATTGAAGACCCCCCCCCCCCCCCCACACACACACACACTGTTATGTTCTTTTTTATTAACACCAAATTTCTAATGCGTAGTCAAACCAGGTCTAAATCATGTATACCTTAGATCACACCAGGGGGAGTCAGAACCCTTTTTAAAGCTCGGGGAGCAATATTGAGTTTGGGGGTCTGGGGGACCAAACTGCACCATGTTCTAGTAAATGGTGCAATTTGGTGCATTCCCGTCTGTTAAAATGCACAGGAATGCACCAAAATGCACCATTTTTTCTCAAAAATGGTGCAATTTGGTCCCCCAGACCCCCAAACTCAATATAGCTAGCTTTCAAGCTCACATCTCTTTTCAAAGAATTTGGTTAGCAGCTGCTTTCCCTCATTTAGTTTTCTTTCCCTGTCCTTTTTTCTCTTCTTTTTTGAAATCCGGACTTTGATTTTTAGGAAAGACATATTTTATTTCAGCCTAAACACTTGGGCTGCAACTAACGATTATTTCTTTATATACTTTATTTATTTACTTTATTTACTAATCAGTTCAAGGGTCGATTATTTTTTCGATTTATCGTTTTGTTTTGTTTTTTTACATGTGAGTTTTGCCATTATTTCTTTAAGTGAGATATTATTAAAAGGCCTTTATCACACAACATCAACGTTTGACCTTGTAACAAAGTTATGATGTTATATTCTCATACCTGGAGTAGTGTTTTGTTTTATTTTGCACATACATACATCACCGACACGCCACAAAGAGATTACCATCAGGTTTCACCTGATTATGAGCATTTTTAGATGCCTACAACAACTATCTCAACCACTGACAACATATTGCAGCAGGAGTCCACAAAAGTATTTTAAAGGCCTGATGAAATTGTAATATGTTATATTTAATAAGATATTTTTATGATGTGGTTTGACCAAAACAAATTGTCATTAAACTTAAATAAAACAGGGATGAAGTGGAGGTTTAAGAGTCACTAGGTGTTCACAGGAAACAGTTATTTCTATGTTTATTTATGTTCATTGTTATCAGATTCTTTTTGCCAGTTTCTCTAAAACTGTATTGTGGCAGTATTAGTTATTATTACTATTATTGTTGTTGTTGCTATTATTATTATTATTGATATATAAATAAAATAAATGAATACAATATTACAATCTGTAATACATTTGACTTTTTTACGACAACAAACGCTGAGCCATGAATTATTATACAGAAAACAAATGTGCTGACAGATGCAACGGCTTAATGCTAACTTCAACATTGAAAACGCCATAGAAATGCTAATGTGTTAGCATCGGTCCCATTTTTAAGTTATAAAATACATCTATCAATTGTTTCAGAAGACCTTAACAGGTCAGATTAACATAAAAAGGTAAATGTTACTCACAGACAAATGCTCTTTGGGGTTTTATTGGGGAACAATTAAGATTAAGCGAAATTAAACACTGAATCAACAAAGCACCAATTCGTAGTGATGTTAAGCTCGAGCCAGTCTGCTCAACACAGCATCGAGCTTTTTGAACCAGAAGTGTCAGTGAGCAGCGTTTCGAGCACGCCCCCATCACGTGACCACTGCGAGCGAGGCCTCGTTACGTCACACCACGTGTCGAGCTTCGCGGAAAATTTGAATAATCTGGGCGTTTTAATACGACCCGCCAAGTATTTAAATGCGATGTGAATCGCAGCTCAAACCGTGGGTTTTTGAGAGGAGGAGATTGTTAGCGACACCGTTATTACCAATTACCATGTTCATCGGAGCCAAGGAAAGCATTAGTTTATATTTAGATCTAGTTTATAGTTCATTTAGTATAGTTAGCTACATACACATACGATCTAACATAGACACACACACACCACACACAACAGGCATCCATTCATATACAACATTTATTCACACAGTACATCAACACAGGTTATAAGTTCGACTATATATTATAGGTAGATCAGAGACTGAGCTGAACGACTGAAGAGCTGTGATTTTGTTGAAGTGAAAGGTGTGAGAAAGGTGTGTGTGTGTGTGTGTGTGTGTGAGAGTGAGTAGTGGTGAGGAAGGGACATGGAGGAGCCAATTCCAAGAAGAGCACGATCAATTGCTTGGGAGCACTTTGATCTAATAAGCCCCAAAAAGGTCAAGTGCTTGATTTGTGCTCAAGAGTTGAGGTACAGTAACAAGACGTCTTCAATGCTGCGACACCTGAGGTCCAAACATCCCGAGACATCAATGGCTGCTGCTTCTGTTGCTGCTCCTGGAGCAGGAATCAGGCCATGTAACCTGTATTTTATTCTTTATCTAAGATTAAAACATACTCATAAACAAAAATAGCTCAGCATGTCAGACTGTATTTCCATTAAAGGCAGACAAGCTGATTTGGAGGAGGCACTGGTGGGCTATGTTGTGGAAGTTGCACAACCATTCAAAATAGTGGAGAGCAAAGCCTTCAGGACTTTACTACAAAAGTTTGACCCAACATATGCCCACCTCCAGAGGAGAAGACCGGCTCAAATACTGGGGGACACAAGTCGCAGTCTATCCCAATTTACAGAGAATGGCAAAAAAATATTTGTCGATGCAGCAACATCAGTGCCTTGCGAGCGGGTCTTCTCCAAAGCTGGAGAGGTAACGAAGCAGAAGAGGAGCCGATTAAAGTCCAGCACCATTGAAATTATTCTTTTTTTGAATAAAAATTGTTGAAAGTTGTACAATCACCGTCTCCTATCCCCTCTATTCTAACTTACAAATTACAGCAACATGAGCACCAGTTGCAGAAGCACGACTTTCTCACTTTTCCCGTCACATTTTATCCAAATATAGTTTGAGGAATGATAACACAAATCTACATGTCGTCTACAATAAGGCTTTCATAACCATTATGTGTGCATCTGTAGGGACTATTTATTACATTAACAAAGACACAATAATACATATGACTTTATTATTATTATTATTATTATTATTATTTTTCAAGAACAAACCACATCAGTCATGAATTAATGCAAACATTTGTCAGGGCACTCGCTCAAGATAATTCTCAAAGCAATCCAGCAGATGTCACCCTTCAAACTGTATCAAACGCGTTGAAGCAGTGTGTCGATTGTCAGCCAGTTGTGTTGCAGTGGTTCATTGGTTCATGAGGTTTCGAAATTGCCATCACTAACTCTGGGTTCCCTCCTCCAGCAGCCCATCTGATCCTTTGCAGGTCCTGAGTCTGCCCACCTGCAACCTTATCTCCAATCAAGCCACTGCAGTATTTAACCACTCCTCAGACATTCAGAATGTGCCAGATCTTTCAGTCTCCATTGTGGTACAGACATCTACACTTTTATCTCTGAAATGACTTTTCATGGTTTGCATTTTTGGTGTTAATTTCCTGGACATCTGTTTATCTGTTTTCTCTGTGGCTCAGATCCTCCTCACCTGATTCATCAGAATTCTAGTTGCCATCCTTACTTCAGCCTTCAGCCGCCTGTTTGGTTCACTTATATTCAACTCTTTTGCCTGCCCTGCTCAGCTGTTCCTGTTTTTTTTTTTTGTTTGTTTTTTCATCTCATTTCAAATAAGGGTCAAAGTAAATCTGTGCCATCAGACTTTGAATTTTAATTTTTAAGGTTGAATGTTTTTAGCATCAACATCAGAGTTTGAAGTAGAATTTCTACGGTTGAATTTGTTTAGCATCAAATTATTAAGCCTCAAAATCTTCAACCAAAAAGAAAATAAAAAAATCAACCTCGAAAAAATTCAGCCTAAAAAAAAAAAAAAAAAAAAAAAAAATCAACCCCAAACAATTCAACCTCAAAAAATAGAAAAGCAGGGAGAAGCAATTGATCAATCAATCATCCAACGTCACAGATTTACTTCCGTAAACATTGGATGATTGAGACAGGGGTCGATTGCTTCTCCCTGCTTTTCTGATTTTTGAGGTTGATTTTTTTTTTTTTTTTTAGGTTGAATTTTTTGAGGTTGAATATTTTTGAGGCTGAATTTTTATTTTTATTTATTTATTTTTTTTAGGTTGACGATGTGCTGAACTAAACATAGCTGTGTCCATGGAATCACCAAACAAGGGTAGAACTATGATTAAATTGTTGCAGATCTGCTCCCTGACCACGCCTTGTCCGGTTGAAACACCGCTGCGTACTGTTATGGAATTGGGAAGGGTACTGTTGTGAAGAATCTTTGAGCTGGACATGAATTATCAGCAATTGGTAACATTAACTCTCAGCTTGAAGATGTTCTGAGGCAGTCCACTTCCTTCATTTCTGTCTGCTGTGGACTTAAGAAAACTGATTCTATGTCTGAGATAAGGCTGCATGTTTGGTCTAAGAAAAACAGACAAGGTCATTTTCTTAGACCAAACTCTGCTCTTTGTCACCTACAACACAAGCATTCAGTGAAAATGTAAAGCGGGCACATTTCAAAGCAAAGCCTTGGAGAAATTTAGAGTTGAGTGACCTGCTGATCCTGAATGCTGAGAACTTTGGCTGGAAAAAGGAGATGACAAACAAAGTCCTCATTCTGTTGCTACACCTGAAGGTGTCAAATGCACCCCAGACTACATTTTGAACTTGATTTACTGTGGTTAAAAGAGCAAGAACCATTTCGACGAGGTGCACGTACAGATCCTATTGGACACCGTGCACCATATTTTGTGTGTGCTACAGCATTGGAAGCACTCACCTGTAAATTCTTCCATTAGATACTAATGAGATGTGTTTGGGTTTAGAACACATACAGTACTTGATATGTGGATTTGTTTCCAAACCTATTCAAATGAAAATGTTGTATTGGGAATGGAAGGGTTAAAAATTTATCACTGATCCTGTAAGGCAGCAGTTCTTGTTTTAATGTCTCACTTGCTCAGATAGTATCCTTAATTTTGTTTCAGTTTACCATTACACTTTAGTATATACTCACATATGATACGGCACTTATTAATGATCTGGAATGGGTTAATATGGAAAAAAAAAATCACAAATCACAATCACTTCAGGGACACAAAGCTGGGTTCAAGTCCAGCAAAGCCGCACACACAGAGCTCTGATTGTGAATAATGACGGTGCAAAGATGTGAGTGCTGACCTCTGACCTGATTAGCAGTCACAGTTTCAGATCCTGGTCTCACCTCTGATCTTTGATCTGGATCTCCTGGTCCCCACACAGACCAGTTTTCTGGGGTCCCTCCTCTGTGTCCTCACACTGATCCATCGCAGAGTCCACACCTTCACACAAACACAACATGCTGTCACACAGGATTTCCCAACATTCCACTGTGTCACATGATAAAACTCATCACTGCTGCATCTCAGCTGCAGATTGGTTTTGTTTAGTTTTGTTATTACAGTGTGATTATGTATAAAATTTGTTGTGGTTGCATCATTCATGGTACATCCAGGAAGTTTCAGGGGAAAATGCAGAAACATTTTTTTTTTTTTTAAACTCAGTGGTTTGGAAATATACAACAATGAGGTAATTGGTGTCATAACTGCACCTCCTGGAAGATTTATGGGCAGATGTGGGTGGTACACCGGTGCCAGAGTTATCAACGCTGTGATAGTGCATCACCATAAGGATTACATCAACATGATGGGAAATCTGTTTTCCCCCTGGAATCATGCAGATTCCCACCAGGCGCGAATTGTTAAAAATAACAGATAAAATAATGACTGATATCTCAAATATCCATGAATTTGGAGTTCAGTGATTACAGTGTGACTGTGATCAGCACTGCAGAGCTGAGGCTGATGATCACAGCCGGACACGGAGGTGGTCTGTGCACACAGCAGTCATGTTTATTTTTCCATATGCGGAGCACCACATGAATCAAAACACTTGATCCTGCATAATCCTCACTGTGCAGGATCACACTGACTTTATTCAAAGAAGGAAAGACTTTTAATAACTTTTGTTATGTTGTTCACAGATGCAGTCTGCCATCCTTAAAGGTTCCGAATGCCTCCAGGACCCTGAGGCGAGCAAGGAAGATTGTGGTCAATCCCTCCAACCCAGGACACAGACTTTTAGTCACCCTGCCTTCTGGCAGACGGCTGAGGTCCATCAGCACCAAAACCTTAACACACAAAACAGCTTCTTTCCTTCCACAGCTGGACTCATAAATAATGTCAGAGTCCCCGACTTAATCTGCCTCCGTCCCTCAGGACCATAAAGTACAGACTGGAAGGTTCTGTACGTCTGTCCACCACTCACCTGTTTTTACACTGTCCCATTCCATTATGTTATATTCATTTAACAGTGAATATAGTTTTGCCTATTTGACTCTTTCACTTCTTACAGAAGTGTTTTTTCTTTCCTTTTCTTATTGTTTATGCACAAATATCATCAGATCAAATTCCTTGTATGTGCAAACTTACTTTGCAATAAATTTTATTCTGATTCTGATGTAAATTGCTCAATATATCAGACAGATATTCTTTATCAAAACAGTCCGATAAGTGTTTAGTCATTAAATGAGAATTTTTTTTTCACAAAAATTAGAAGATTGTTTATTCACATTTTTTTCTTAAATCCTGTAACCTAAAGTGAGGAACAGATTTAAAAAACCTGATGTCCCTGACAAACATATGAAATCAGTAAGAAACAACATCCAACAGGCACAAGAACAGCAACGGAGCAACAACGCTGTTTGCATTTGTTTGTAACAGGAGACGCACACGTCAGTAGCTGCTCAGCAAGTTAATCCTGTTAAACTAAACACCTTCACGTGCCACAACATGATCACTGCCTCCAAACCCACAGCAATTCTGACTTTCACTTTGACTTCTATGTCATTGTAGACAGTATGAACCAAAGATATTTCATGTTTTGAGTGAACAACTTTAATATACATCCATTCCTGCATTTAAGGCCTATAACACATTCCAAACAGTTGGAACAGGGGCTCTATAAGGATAATAATGATGCACCAAAAAAAAAAAAAAAAAAACACCTCAGAGAAAAAGTTTGAGAAATGCCAGTGGTGCACCTTTTGCACATCATGAAGATCATCATGAAAGTGTGGTGAGCGTCTTGTATGGCAGCACCCTGACATCGGGGTAATGTGAGGCATAATTGTAAAGCACTTTGAGCGTCTGATGCAGATGGAAAGCGCTATATAAATGCAGTCCATTTATTATTTTCTGCCTGTTGTCTCTGTCAGCTGTCATGTCTGTGATTGTGTGTGCATGGGCTGGATGTTTGTGTTCTGTCATGTGACTTGGATGAGTGTATGTGGGATGGAGTCTTGTGATTGTGTGGCGTGTGCGTTCCTGCTTGTCAACGTGGTCCATTCTGCTCGGGTCTGCTGCATGTGTACCCTTGCCCTTATTGGTCCTCCATCGTCTGACAGGATTCTCTTCTGGTCTAGTCACTCTCCCCAGTATTCAGGTCTCTTTATTGTGTTCTATTGCCTTTTGGTGTTTTGTGATCATTTCTATGGAGTGCATTTTCACTCTGTTTTTACATTCTTTTCTCTGCTGCTTTTAGTTATGTATAAATGTTTTGTTGCTTGGTATCTTCAATGGAAAAAAAAAGTGTTGTGACACAGAATGGCAAGATTACCATGTGGTAAATCCTTTAGCAACCAAACATTTTTTGGAATGTGTTGTAGGCATGAAATGCAGGAATGGATTGACACAAAGAAATGAAGCTGACCAAGAAAACATAATACAACCCCTGGCAATAATTATGGAATCACCGGCCTCAGAGGATGTTCATTCAGTTGTTTAATTTTGTAGAAAAAAAGCAGATCACAGACATGACACAAAACTAAAGTTATTTCAAATGGCAACTTTCTGGCTTTAAGAAACACTATAAGAAATCAGGAAAAAAAAAATTGTGGCAGTCAGTAACGGTTACTTTTTAGACCAAGCAGAGGGAAAAAAATATGGAATCACTCAATTCTGAGGAATAAATTATGGAATCACCCTGTACATTTTCATCCCCAAAACTGACACCTGCATCAAATCAGATCTGCTCGTTAGTCTGCATCTAAAAAGGAGTGATCACACCTTGGAGAGCTGTTGCACCAAGTGGACTGACATGAATCATAGCTCCAACATGAGAAATGTCAACTGAAACAAAGGAGAGGATTATCAAACTCTTAAAAGAGGGTAAATCATCACGCAATGTTGCAAAAGATGTTGGTTGTTCACAGTCTGTGTCTAAACTCTGGACCAAATACAAACAACATGAGAAGGTTGTTAAAGGCAAACATACTGGTAGACCAAGGAAGACATCAAAGCGTCAAGACAGAAAACTTAAAGCAATATGTCTCAAAAATCGAAAAATGTACAACAAAACAAATGAGGAACGAATGGGAGGAAACTGGAGTCAACGTCTGTGACCGAACTGTAAGAAACCGCCTAAAGCAAATGGGATTTACATACAGAAAAGCTAAACGAAAGCCATCATTAACACCGAAACAGAAAAACACAAGGTTACAATGGGCTAAGGAAAAGCAATCGTGGACTGTGGATGACTGGATGAAAGTCATATTCAGTGATGAATCTCGAATCTGCATTGGGCAAGGTGATGATGCTGGAACTTTTGTTTGGTGCCGTTCCAATGAGATTTACACTCAACAAAAATATAAACGCAACACTTTTGGTTTTGCTCCCATTTTGTATGAGATGAACTCAAAGATCCAAAACTTTTTCCACATACACAATATCACCATTTCGCTCAAATATTGTTCACAAACCAGTCTAAATCTGTGATAGTGAGCACTTCTCCTTTGCTGAGATAATCCATCCCACATCACCGGTGTGCCATACCAAGATGCTGATTAGACACCATGATTAGTGCACAGGTGTGCCTTAGACTGCCCACAATAAAAGGCCACTCTGAAAGGTGTAGTTTTATCACACAGCACAATGCCACAGATGTCGCAAGATTTGAGGGAGCGTGCAATTGGCATGCTGACAGCAGGAATGTCAACCAGAGCTGTTGCTCGTGTATTGAATGTTCATTTCTGTTGTGTGGGCCGCTGAAGAGGAGGTACTGCTGGCCCACCACCACCAGAGGGCGCCCTGTCTGGAGTGCGGGCTCCAGACATCGGAGGGCGCTGCCGCCTCACAGGAGCAGCCAGGGTGACAGCTGTCACCCATCACCGGAGACAGCTGATATCAATCACCGGGGAGGTATATCAGCAGGACGCCATCTCCACCTCATTGCCGAGATATCGCTCTACTAAGGAGGTAACGAACTCAGCCAGTCGTATTATTCTGAGAATTAATACTGTGTTACTTGTGCTTAGGTCAGCTGAAGACCGTATTGGACAAAGTAGGATAAGTACTCACATTCCAATCCTACAGTACTATTTTGAGTAGAGGTGGAGGTGGTGTTTCCACCCCGTGTGTTGCTGGGTGCGGCCGCACCCACACCTGACTGTTTCTGTTCCTTGCCAGCAGTACCGGATCCGACGAGCGGAGGCAGTGGCCACCTGGGAGTTCGGGACTTGGCGGCTCCAGTATTCCCGGGGTTCGGTGGCAGAGGAAATCGGGTGGTTCCGGTTCGACTCGGACAGATGTCTCCTATCGTCGAGCCTGCCCACACGACACCATTGGAATCCGGCTTACCGCTATACTTGTAATCTGTTGTGTTTGTTGTGCGTGTTCACAACAGTAAAGCTTTGTGATTTGACTTCCTCCATTGTCCGTTCATTAGCGCCCCCTGTTGTGGGTCCGTGTACCTACACTTTCACAACAGGATATCTCGGCCAGCGTCATGGATCCCGAGGGGCGTCAACCGGCTGTTGAACGGCCAATGGAAGAACAGGGCGCGCAGGTGTCCTCGGGAGGGGTGATCGGTGAGTTGCAGCGGATCCTCACCGCTTTCACGACTCGGTTGGATTTAATGACCGAGCAGAACGTCCTCCTGAACCGCAGGGTGGAGGGTCTCGCCGCACAAGTGGAAGCGCGCCCCCCGGGCGCCGCTGCGGCTCTCCCTCCCGTCGACCCTGTGCGTAACAGCGACGTTCCACTGGTCGTTCAACGACCCCTCCCACCTTCCCCTGAAGCTTACATAAGCCCCCCAGAGCCGTACGGAGGCTGTGTGGAGACGTGCGCAGATTTTCTTATGCTGTGTTCGCTCGTCTTCGCACAGCGTCCAGTCATGTACGCGACCGATGCTAGCAAGGTAGCTTATGTAATAAATCTGCTTCATGGTGAGGCACGCGCTTGGGCTACAGCGCTCTGGGAGCAGAATTCATGGCTCCTTCTGACATATGATGGGTTTGTGAGGGAGTTCAGAACCGTGTTCGATCACCCTAATAGAGGAGAAACCGCTTCAACTGTGCTACTGTCGATGATACACGGGGCGTCAGAGCGCAGCTGCCTATGCAGTCGACTTCCGCATCGCGGCTGCGAGGTCCGGCTGGAATAGCACTGCCCTCCGCGCCGCCTTTGTAAACGGACTGTCATTGGTTCTTAAGGAGCACCTGGTGGCTAAGGACGAACCGCGGGATTTAGATGGGCTCATCGATCTTGTCATACGGTTAGAAGAACGTCGGCAGGAACGAGACGAAGGGCGTGGCCGGGCACGCGCCGTCCCTCTCCCTTCCGGTTCCGACCGCGCTCCACCTTCCCCACGCTCCACGGCCCCTGCGCTCCGTGGGGCCACAGCTCCCCCTGCTGACGAAGCTATGGACACGAGTAGGGCAACATTTAGGGCACCAGATGCACAGAGGAGGCGGGCCCATGGAGCTTGTTTGTGGCTCGATAGAGCACCACGTAAGAGACTGCCCCGAGCGGTTAAACACCAACGCCCGCCCCTAGAGACTGGGCTAGGGGTGGGCCGAGACATTCACGTGGGACACACCCACATTGCTACACGACTCCCAGTTACGATCCTTTATGAGGAATCAACCCTGAAGGCCCCAGCACTGGTGGACACGGGCTCTGAGGGGAATCTGTTGGACAGCAGATGGGCCAGGGAGATAGGGCTCCCTCTGGTGGCGCTTACCTCGCCTGTGCAGGTTCGAGCACTAGATGGCTCCCTACTCCCTCCAATCACGCATAAGACACCACCTGTAACTCTGGTGGTGTCAGGAAATCACCGGGAGGTGATCGAGTTTTTGTGACTCCGTCCACCTCCCATGTGATTTTAGGATTTCCCTGGATGTTGAAGCACAATCCCCGGATTGATTGGCCGTCCGGGGTAGTGGTGCAGTGGAGCGAAACCTGCCATCGGGTGTGTCTAGGTTCCTCGGTTCCTCCCGGCTCCCAGGCTAGGGAGGAGGTCAGAGTCCCGCCCAATCTGGGGACGGTGCCGGTGGAGTACCACGACCTTGTCGACGTGTTCAGCAAGGATCTGGCTCTCACTCTTCCCCCCCACTCCCCGTATGATTGTGCCATTGATTTGGTTCCGGGCAGTGAGTTCCCGTCCAGTAGGCTGTACAACCTCTCACGGCCTGAGCGCGAATCAATGGAGACCTACATCCGGGACTCGTTAGCTGCCGGGTTGATCCGGAATTCCACCTCCCCGATGGGTGCAGGTTTCTTTTTTGTGGGTAAAAAAGACGGCGGACTTCGTCCATGCATTGATTATAGGGGACTGAACGACATTACGGTTCGCAACCGATACCCGTTGCCCCTATTAGATTCGGTGTTCACGCCCCTGCATGGAGCTAAGATGTTCACCAAGCTTGATCTTAGGAATGCGTATCACCTGGTTCGGATCCGGAAGGGAGACGAGTGGAAGACGGCATTTAACACCCCCTTGGGTCACTTTGAGTACCTGGTCATGCCGTTCGGTCTCACGAACGCTCCCGCGACTTTCCAAGCGTTGGTTAATGATGTCTTGCGGGACTTCCTGCACCGGTTCGTCTTCGTATATCTGGACGATATACTCATCTTTTCTCCGGACCCTGAGACCCATGTTAGGCATGTACGTCAGGTCCTACAGCGGTTGTTGGAGAACCGACTGTTTGTGAAGGGCGAGAAGTGTGAGTTCCACCGCACTTCTTTGTCTTTCCTGGGGTTCATTATCTCCTCCAACTCCGTCGCTCCTGATCCGGCCAAGGTTGCGGCGGTGAGAGACTGGCCCCAACCCACAAGCCGTAGGAAACTGCAACAGTTCCTCGGCTTTGCTAATTTCTACAGGAGGTTCATTAAGGGCTACAGTCAGGTAGTTAGCCCCCTGACAGCCCTAACCTCGCCAAAAGTTCCCTTCACCTGGTCGGATCGTTGCGATGCCGCGTTCAAGGAGTTGAAACGGCGCTTCTCGTCTGCACCCGTTCTGGTGCAGCCCGATCCTAGTCGCCAGTTAGTGGTTGAAGTGGACGCCTCGGACTCAGGGATAGGAGCCGTGCTATCCCAGAGCGGGAAGACCGATAAGGTCCTTCACCCGTATGCCTATTTTTCCCACAGGTTGACCCCGGCCGAACGGAACTATGACGTCGGCAATCGAGAACTCCTTGCGGTGAAAGAGGCCCTTGAGGAGTGGAGACATCTGTTGGAGGGAACGTCCGTGCCATTCACGGTTTTCACTGACCACCGGAACCTGGAGTATATCAGGACCGCCAAGCGGCTGAATCCCAGGCAAGCCCGCTGGTCACTGTTCTTCGGCCGTTTTGACTTCCGGATCACCTACCGTCCCGGGACCAAAAACCAAAGATCGGATGCTTTGTCCCGGGTACATGAAGACGAAGTCAGAATGGAGTCGTCGGATCCCCCGGATCCCATCATCCCGGAGTCCACTATCGTGGCCACCCTCACCTGGGACGTGGAGAAGACCGTCCGGGAGGCCCTGGCATGAAACCCGGACCCCGGAACCGGGCCGACGAACAGACTTTACGTCCCACCAGAGGCAAGGGCTGCGGTCCTGGACTTCTGTCACGGTTCCAAGCTCTCCTGTCATCCTGGAGTGCGAAGAACTGTGGCAGTTGTCCGGCAGCGTTTCTGGTGGGCGTCCCTGGAGACCGACGTCCGGGATTATATCCAGGCCTGTACCACCTGCGCCAGGGGCAAAGCCGACCACCGCAAGGCCTCGGGTTTGCTACAGCCGCTGCCTGTACCTCATCGCCCCTGGTCCCACATCGGCCTGGATTTTGTCACGGGCCTCCCGCCGTCCCAGGGAAACACCGTCATCCTCACGATAGTGGACCGATTCTCCAAGGCGGCCCACTTCGTGGCCCTCCCGAAGCTCCCAACGGCCCAGGAGACAGCGGACCTCCTGGTCCACCACGTCGTCCGGCTGCATGGGATACCATCAGACATTGTCTCCGATCGTGGTCCCCAGTTCTCCTCGCACGTCTGGAGGAGCTTCTGCCGGGAACTGGGGGCCACGGTCAGTCTCTCGTCCGGGTATCACCCCCAGACCAACGGGCAAGCAGAACGGGCCAATCAGGAGATGGAGTAGACGCTACGTTGTGTGACAGCCACGCACCCGGCGGCCTGGAGTACTCATCTGGCCTGGATCGAGTACGCCCACAACAGTCAGGTGTCATCAGACACCGGCCTCTCCCCTTTTGAGGTGTGTTTGGGGTATCAACCCCCATTGTTTCCGGTGGTTGAGGGAGAGGTCGGTGTGCCCTCGGTCCAGGCCCACCTGCGGAAGTGCCGTCGGGTGTGGCGTGCCGCCCGTTCTGCTTTGTTGAAGGCCCGGATGAGGGCGAAGACCCATGCAGACCGGCGGCGGACCCCGGCTCCTACGTATCGTCCTGGGCAGGAGGTGTGGTTGTCCACCAAAGACATTCCGCTGCAAGTGGCCTCCCCTAAACTACAGGACCGGTACATAGGACCGTTTAAGATCCTCCAGATCATCAATCCCGCCGCAGTGAGGCTTAAGCTCCCGGCCTCACTGCGGATTCATCCAGTATTCCATGTCTCAAGAATCAAACCACATCACACCTCACCCCTCTGCGCTCCGGGTCCGGCACCACCTCCTGCCCGGATCATCGACGGCGAGCCGGCTTGGACTGTGCGCCGGCTGCTGGACGTCCGACGGATGGGCCGGGGTTTTCAATATCTGGTGGACTGGGAGGGGTACGGTCCCGAAGAACGCACCTGGGTGAAGAGGAGTTTCATCCTGGACCCGGCCCTCCTGGCCGACTTCTACCACCGCCACCCGGACAAGCCTGGTCGGGCGCCAGGAGGCGCCCGTTGAGGGGGGGGTCCTGTTGTGTGGGCCGCTGAAGAGGAGGTACTGCTGGCCCACCACCACCAGAGGGCGCCCTGTCTGGAGTGCGGGCTCCAGACATCGGAGGGCGCTGCCGCCTCACAGGAGCAGCCAGGGTGACAGCTGTCACCCATCACCGGAGACAGCTGATATCAATCACCGGGGAGGTATATCAGCAGGA
The DNA here is from genome assembly GCF_902500255.1 of Thalassophryne amazonica. Lineage (NCBI taxonomy): Eukaryota > Metazoa > Chordata > Actinopteri > Batrachoidiformes > Batrachoididae > Thalassophryne > Thalassophryne amazonica. The sequence continues at coordinate 26,304,118 of NC_047114.1, forward strand.
CGGCATCTCCACCTCATTGCCGAGATATCGCTCTACTAAGGAGGTAACGAACTCAGCCAGTCGTATTATTCTGAGAATTAATACTGTGTTACTTGTGCTTAGGTCAGCTGAAGACCGTATTGGACAAAGTAGGATAAGTACTCACATTCCAATCCTACAGTACTATTTTGAGTAGAGGTGGAGGTGGTGTTTCCACCCCGTGTGTTGCTGGGTGCGGCCGCACCCACACCTGACTGTTTCTGTTCCTTGCCAGCAGTACCGGATCCGACGAGCGGACGCAGTGGCCACCTGGGAGTTTGGGACTTGGCGGCTCCAGTATTCCCGGGGTTCGGTGGCAGAGGAAATCGGGTGGTTCCGGTTCGACTCGGACAGACGTCTCCTATCGTCGAGCCTGCCCACACGACACCATTGGAATCCGGCTTACCGCTATAATTGTAATCTGTTGTGTTTGTTGTGCGTGTTCACAACAGTAAAGCTTTGTGATTTGACTTCCTCCATTGTCCGTTCATTAGCGCCCCCTGTTGTGGGTCCGTGTACCTACACTTTCACAACAATTTCTCTACCATAAGCCGTCTCCAAAGACGTTTCAGAGAATTTGGCAGTACATCCAACCGGCCTCACAACCGCAGACCACGTGTAACCACACCAGCCCAGGACCTCCACATCCAGCATGTTCACCTCCAAGATCGTCTGAGACCAGCCACTCGGACAGCTGGTGAAACAATCGGTTTGCATAACCAAAGAATTTCTTCACAAACTGTCAGAAACCGTCTCAGGGAATCTAATCTGCATGCTCGTCGTCCTCATCGGGGTCTCGACCTGATTCCAGTTCATCATCGCAACTTCGCACAGCCATTGAAGAGGAGTGGACCAACATTCCACAGGCCACAATTGACAACCTGATCAACTCTATGCGAAGGAGATGTGTTGCACTGCATGAGGCAAATGGTGGTCACACCAGATACTGACTGGTATCCCCCCACCAATAAAACAAAACTGCACCTTTCAGAGTGGTCTTTTATTGTGGACAGTCTAAGGCACACCTGTGCACTAATCATGGTGTCTAATCAGCATCTTGATATGGCACACCTGTGAGGTGGGATGGATTATCTCATCAAAGGAGAAGTGCTCACTATCACAGATTTTGACTGGTTTGTGAACAATATTTGAGGGAAATGGTGATATTGTGTATGTGGAAAAAGTTTTAGATCTTTGAGTTCATCTCATACAAAATGAGAGCAAAACCAAAAGTGTTGCATTTATATTTTTGTTGAGTATGTAAAGATGACTGCCTGAAGAGAACATGTAAATTTCCACAGTCATTGATGATATGGGGCTGCATGTCAGGTAAAGGCATTGGGGAGATGGCTGTCATTACATCATCAATAAATGCACAAGTTTACGTTGATATTTTGGACACTTTTCTTATCCCATCAATTGGAAGGATGTTTGGGGATGATGAAATCATTTTTCAAGATGATAATGCATCTTGCCATAGAGCAAAAACTGTGAAAACATTCCTTGCAAAAAGACACATAGGGTCAATGTCATGGCCTGCAAATAGTCCGGATCTTAATCCAACTGAAAATCTTTGGTGGAAGTTGAAGAAAATGGTCCATGACAAGGCTCCAACCTGCAAAGCTGATCTGGCAACAGCAATCAGAGAAAGTTGGAGCCAGATTGATGAAGAGTACTGTTTGTCACTCATTAAGTCCATGCCTCAGAGACTGCAAGCTGTTATAAAAGTCAGAGGTGGTGCAACAAAATACTAGTGATGTGTTGGAGCGTTCTTTTGTTTTTCATGATTCCATAATTTTTTCCTCAGAATTGAGTGATTCCATATTTTTTTCCCTCTGCTTGGTCTAAAAAAGTAACCGTTACTGACTGCCACAATTTTTTTTTCCTGATTTCTTATAGTGTTTCTTAAAGCCAGAAAGTTGCCATTTGAAATGACTTTAGTTTTGTGTCATGTCTGTGATCTGCTTTTTTCTACAAAATTAAACAACTGAATGAACATCCTCCGAGGCCGGTGATTCCAAAATTTTTGCCAGGGGTTGTACAAGTATCTTGAAATACTTTGGGTTGATAGTCTGCAGTGAAATAACAGCAAATGTAAGAGTCACTTTGTTTTAACTTACATTTCTCTGACTGTACTAACTTTCTGACTTGGGTTGTAATTTTATTCATTAAACAGTATAATGCCGGAGAAAACTGTAACGACATATCAGAAATTCTTCATAACAGAAAACATTAGCTTTTTCTAAAACCAAACATTTCATGTAAATCCTCAAAAATTATACATATTTCTTTACCATGTGACCAACAGTCAAAACAGAACATTTGCAATATATATATAACTGTGATTGGTGAGAAGTTTTCTTGTGTTATGTCGGGCTGAACACAGCCAATGTAAAAACTGTCATCTTACTTCACTCTGTGGACATGCCCACTGTCTGAGAGACCTAAAACCAACAGCTACCTCCTCAGACAGGAAGAGCTTCAGATGAAGATTTAAAAATATCAGTTTTAAACCTGCTTGCAAACCACCACGGTTCATTCTACAACATCTCACTGGAACAAATGGAGGGAGACCAGACGAGTGTTCTGATTGGAGAGTGAAACCTGTATGAAAATATCCATCTACATGTCTGATTTCCTGAACAAACACCATCACTGCCTGATTCATTCAGTTAATAACAACCTGTGATCTGCTGGTTGAACCTCTTCCACCATCACACTCATATCCACAGGAACAATTCAAAATACCACCACGATCAGAGGAAACAAACTACAAACATACACTTTATGACATCTGAAAGTAAAAGAAAATATTTACCTGATTATCAGTGGACAACAGAAGAGACAAAAACACAGACAACAGTCCAAAAAGAATTAAGCAAAAGAACCTCTCAGGTAAACCTCCACCTCAAACCCAGGAACCAAAGTGAGACACAGAGAGAAAGATTTACAATAAAAACATGACGTCCCTGACAAACCTGTCAAACCAGGTGGAGACAAAGGTCAACAATCATACACACACACACACACACACACACACACACACACACACACACACACACACACACACACACACACACACACACACACACACACACACACACACACACACACACACACAAGAACCACAGCCTTTAAATTCCAGGACGTGATCAAAACACAATGTGCAAATTCCATTTGCAGTTTGCTCCACAACATAACAGTCTGTTTCCATGTGTGTTTGTGGAAATAAAGCCTGATGGTGTGTGTGGTTTTCTTTCAGGACCTGGGAGAGGATCCTCAGGATGTTGCCAGACTCTGAGGTCTGTGCCGGTCTGAGCTGGATGAACCGACCCGAAATGAGAAGATCTCCAAGTTTTTGGCTGCTCACGAGCACCACCAGACATTCCAGCAACGCTGAGAAAAGATGAAAAAGCTGAAAAGTGATTTCAGAATCATCAAGGACCACAATGGCCAGAGTGTGTCAGACCGTAAGGGCTGGAAATGGTTCAACCACAGGATCGCCATTTACAGAAATGAAGGAATGAATGTACACAAAGAAATTAAGTTGACCAGAAAAAAACTAAAAAAAATTCTGTGATTTAATGAAATCACAGTAAATGTAAGAATCACTTTGTTTTAATTAGCATTTCTCTGACTGTACCAACTTCTTCTGACTTGGCTTCTATTTTTATTCATTAAAAAGTACAATGTCAGAGCAAACTGTAACGACATAAGAATTTTTTTTTCAAAACAGAAAACATTAACGTTTTCTAAAACCAAACATTTCACGTAAATACTCGGAAATTAAACATATTTATTTACCACATGAACAACAGTCAAAACAGAACATTTGCAAAATATATTATTGTGACTGGTGAGACGTTTTCTTGTAGTATTTCGGGCTGAACACAACCAGCGTAAAAACCATCAACGTCCTTCACTCTTTGAAGTATGATGATGGTGATGATGAACAGCTGCCTCCTCAAAAACAGGAAGAGCATCAGTGGAAGATTTAAAAATATCAGTTTTAAACCTGCTCAGACTCGTCAACACCTCACTGGAAGAAGTGCAGGGAGACCAGACGAGTTCATCCAGTTTTCCAGGACGTGATCAGAACACATTGCGTAAATTCCTTTTCAGCTTCACTGTCAAACTGTGCAGTTTGTTACACAACATCACAGTCTGAACAGTCTGCTTCTGTGTGTGTTTGTGGAAATAAAGCCTGATGGTGTGTGTGTGGTTTTCCTTCAGGATCTGGGAGAGGATCCTCAGGATGCTGCCAGACTCTGAGGTCTGTGCCCGTCTGCTGCCAACGTGCTGCTCCACAGCAGACAGTGAAGACTATCTAACACATCAATCCAGCTTGTGCATATACTTTCATGAATGTTAAAGCCGGTGCGAGCACGTCATGATGACACTCATGTGATCATCACCTGGTGTGAATGAGAACTCCTCCCTTTAAGGTGGAGCTTCCAGAGCACTAGCACACTGACCTGTCTGAGTCTGATGCTCTGTTCCGTGTTCTCATATGTACCACTTTTTTTCTACTCAGTGTCAATGTGGAGATCAAAGGTCATTTTAAAGGCCATTTCTGTTTTTGACTTTGTTGTTAAGAGTCAAAGACACAGTGTTATTTTTGTGGATATTTTTAACACTCAAATATGCTGCAGCTATCTTCTGCAGCTTTTAGGGTCGAGAATCTTCACAGATAAAGGGGAGAAGACCACACAGTTCTGAAAGAATCATTTCTCTCAGGTAGCACAGTTAGAGAGATGGGACACGCCCACTGAGACTGTCTGCACTCTTTCAGACACCCCCAAACATTCTGTTGCAGACAGATGGGCAGTCTTTTCCTCTCTGACAGGAGAGACTATTTTTATTTATTTTATTTCATTTATATATTGCCATAGTCCCTGACTGTCTCTCACTTACTCTCACACACGGGTGTTTCAGAGCTGTGAAACACTAACAAATACTGTAGTAAAGTCAGGAAGCATATTATTATTATTTTTTTTTTTATGATTGCTTAATCATGCTTTTGAAAATAGGGCTCGAAATTTCAAAACACTACACAATTAGCACAACCACCCCCACAATATGCAGAACACCTCAGATCCTGTGCAAAATGAAACACTCTTGTAAAAACTATATATCCATTTATATAAACCATATCATGTTATCATATGAAACACATTTCATAAGGCTCAATTCTGTTTGAACCAGTTACACACTGCTGTTTAACTTAAAACACCTTGAGCAATTCTACCTCTCAGTGATTAGATTACTGTCAGCGAAGTACACAGATAAAGTACAAATGTACACAACATGGTCAATTCACCAAACACTATTGAAGACTATTGAAAATATGATTTATTTCTCTTCATATAACCAAAATGAGTCAACATAGACAATCACAAGGAAACATGTAACACTGTAAGACCAGAAAATAGACAAGTAAAAATACTGTACTACCAGTACAGGTTAAAAAATGTAAAGTAAAAGAAGAAAACAAGAAGAAGTATGAATTAAAATAAATTAAATATGACACATCTCTTCACCTGCTGGATCTGACCAGAGAATTTCATCAACATCGCAGGCAACGTTCTCATTGGCAAGACAACGTGGGAAGAACAGTCTTGAATGACGGCTCCGTCCTTGCACAGTTGCGGGTTCGATTTGGTCATAAGCCTCTTCCATGGCATGAATGAGGGGCACCTGAGCCTAAGATCATAAACCTTCCACTGCCGTGTCGAGAAAAAACTCTTTGATGGGGTTTAGAAATGGAGAATATGGTGGAAACTACAGTACTGTAAACTGTGGATGGTGCTGAAGCCAGTTCTGCACCAGAGCAGAGCCGCGGAATGACACATTGTCCCAGATGTGTTGCATCTGGTGCATTGAGTTAATTACAGTGACAAGGTTGTGCAATCGGTCCAAAAATGTGAGAATTGTATTTGTATATTGGCATAATGGTGGAGGAGCCCATTCTGTAAAATGGCAGCACAAAGGGTGATGTTACCCCCCACGTTGCCGTGGGACATTAATTATTGCCCTGTGGCCAGTGATATTTCTGTCTCTTCTTCGTGCTTTACTGAGGTTGAACCCTGCCTCAGCTATGTATGGATTCATGCTCTGAAATACAATGAAAGACAAGATTGTGTAGTTCAGCATAGGTCTAGTATACAGTAAATTTACATGCACAAATGGTTATATGTGCAGTCTGTAACATTACAATGCTAAAGTGAACAATACATGCCTCCACATACTGCAGCTATTTGGTCCTCTCTGTTTCACCTGATCTTTGTCTTTTCAGGATGCATGCTCGTGTTGTCAGAGAGCCCTGATGGACATTTTTGAAAATATCACTGTTACCAGTAATGTTGGCTTGAAGTTCTCTGAGCCTGATGACATTAGTGGTCAAAACCATGTTTATGATCTCTCTCTCTCTCTCTCTCTCTCTCTCTCTCTCTCTCTCTCTCTCTCTCTCTCTCTCTCTCTCTCTCTCTCTCTCTCTCTCTCTCTCTCTTGTTCTGGTGTGAATATGGCTCCCCTTCCTCTTTATGATTCTTGACCCTCAAACCTCTATAGAAAAAAAAAACATGTAAGCTACTGTAAAATGACACAGGAAGGGCTATCAAAAGTGCTGATATGGTGCATATAACACAGTAAGTAGCTGAGTACTGTAATTGTTGACATTTTTTTTTTGACCCATTTTCTTGTCGAAATGTGCTTGTGACAGATGTCACTGTAAATCTGCTAAGATTTGCCTGAACTCTTAGTCCAGCCTCCCTCAGCGTCAATCCATGGTTGATGACGTGATCAGCTAGTGTTGCATGAATTTCATTTGACAAATTTGGTTTGCTTCTTCTTTGAGGATATTCTCCTCCTGTTTCAGGTCTTCCTCTTCCTTGACCTCCTGCTCATCCTCCATGGATTCCCCCCTCATCTTCACTCTTCTTCCTCTGACTTCTTCTATTTTGGTTTAAAGCAGGTGACATCACCTGCTGCATTTTTGTAGTGCTCAAACCTGATCTGTGTGTCTACAATAAAACAATCAGGTGTTTGCACACCTGATGTGTGTGTTTAATCATCTGACTCATGGGTGTGGTGATTTGTCAGTCAGTGCTTTGGAACTGCAAGAAAGAGACATCATGATATACTTCTGTGTATGCAAGTGTGTTTAGTGTTTCACAAATCACTGTGTGTATTGTTCTGCAAAAAATGTGAAGCTGACTTTGTGTTTATAGATGTTAAAATCTGGTCCAGCGTTTTGCTCCTTGAGTGTAAGGTGTTGGTCATTATGTAATTATGTTGTTTTTAGTGTTTATGCAGTCATTAAAAAAAACTGTAAAAGAGACTCAGGAGCTCACAGGACCACAGGAGGATTTCATGTTGATGATGCTGAGAAGGACGTCCTCATGCACCTGGACACAGACACTGTGATCAACAGAGCAATACAGAAGACTGAGCTGTTGACTAAACTGTTCATCTAATAAGGGAAGTCAATTTCAGAGGTGCAGTATTATTATTATTATTATTATTATTATTATTATCAAACCATCTCTGATTGAATATACTGTGATGTGACTCAATCATTATGTCCCATGCTCTCTCTCTCTCTTTCTCAGACTTTAATTTGTTTGAGGTGTTGTTCTCCCTCTTTGGTGTTTATAGGCCAGGCAGCATTTTTTGATCCAGTGAGTATTAAAATAAACAATGTCAAAGACTTTTCTTCTTTGGGGGGTGATCCCATTTATTGGAACATGGTGAATATTTACAAAACAGTAAACACCTGTTGCTTAAAACCATGTCAACAGAACCTAAATACTGCACCTTTGTGGCCACAGTGACCCATTTACAGAATACTAAAAATCTCTCTGTTCCCCTCCTGTTTATGAAAACTATGTTTAAAACAGGCAGTTCATCAAGGGTCAGTCAGCATTTTATTTCACTCTGTGAGTGTTGTTGTGAGTTAGTATATTAAGTACTGGGTTGTTCATTTACAATTTATAATCCCTTAAATAATGGTTTCTGTCTTTCACAGGCTGAGGAGAGCTTTACATTTGTTCCGTCCAGTGTGTTCTTTGAGGGACTTAACTGTTGTCTTCCTTGCTGTCAGTGTCCTGATGTGTTTCAGCCGCATGCTCCTTGTAACAGAAATACACTTACTTTCCTCTTTTCTTGGCTATCTATTTTTTAATCAGGACATGGCAAATAAAAAGAAAAAAGCAAATACTTAAAAAGTTTCAAATGCCTTGCCATACGAGTAACCCAGGTCACTCTGAGGATGGCTAACGTGCAAGTAGTTTTCAGTGCTTGAAATTTTTTTGACAGTGTGTTTCCAGTGGTGGGCACAGTTCTGCTAATCTGCTAACCCTGAATTATCAAAGATAATATTTTAATTATCGGATTATCTTATCAGATAATTTTGAAAACCATCAGCAGACCAGTTATCTTCCGATAAATTTTGGTCCGATAATTTTTAGACTGTTAACATCTTTTTTCAGACGTGGTTGTTAAATGTCACTGACAGCATATGTCCCCAATTCTATGTAATATGTAGTTCTGCGTTTTCTGTTGAAGTATAGAGTTATGCAACTGTGAGGCGCTATAGTGCCACGCTTCTTTTTCTTCTTTTCTTTTTCTGAGAGCTGCGGTTACACCGTGAGAATGATGAGTGTATCTCGCCAATAAATATGCCAGGCTCGGCTGAAAGTGGTTTCTCTCTCCATCGCCTTTTTCACCCGAATGCATCGTGCTGCAAGGAAAAATAACACAACAGGTTATGGGCCCAGGAGCTGTTCGGGAGAAAATTTGCAGGTTTTCAGTTGTGAAGTAACAACGCGGACAGCATGCTAACGGACTGCTAGCCTAGCAAGAGGAGCAAGCTAGCATCAAGGATCAACGAGGGACAAGTAGGTTGCCTCGACTGGCGTTCGACGGAGATGAGAGTAAATATGAGCTCTGGGAGACAAAAATGTTGGGACACTTCCATTTGTTGGGACTGAAAGACATGGTCCTGGGAGAACCGTTGACCGAAGTAGAAAGTGCAGCAGACAGAAAGAAAAATGCTGATGCATACGTTGAGATGATCCTACTTTTAGATGACAAAAGCCGCTCATTGATTATGAGAGACGCGCCCAATGATAGAAGAAAGGCTCTCAAAATATTAAGAGAGTTTTATGCTTGGAAGGGGAAACCCGGGATAATTAACCTGTACACAATGCTTACATCACTTCAGAAGGCGAACAATGAAAGTGTCATGGACTATGTCATCAGAGCAGAAGCTGCCATTACAGCACTGCGGAATGCAGGTGAGACGTTGGGAGACGGTCTACTTGTGGCTATGGTCTTGAAAGGACTGCCTGAGAGTTACAAGCCATTTGCCATACACGTGGCACATACAGATGATAATATCACATTTACAGAATTTAAGACTAAGTTGCGAAGTTTTGAGGAAACAGAAAAAATAAGTGCGGCTGAGTCAAGAGACAGTGTAATGAAGAATCACAAGAGAACTGGGCGGCGATGCGCCCAAACAAACGCACTTGACCGGTGCAGAGACGACACAGAGATGGTGTGCTTTAAATGTGGCACCAAGGGTCATCGAGCGAAAGAATGTCGACAAACGACATGGTGTAGTCGTTGCCGAAGCGTCACACACAAAGACTCCATGTGTAGGCGTAAAGACAAGGACAGGAAGGATAAACTGGATGGAGCATGTAAAGTCACACACGGAGATGATGGAGCTGACTTCGCATTCAGGATAAGAGACGGCAACACCGGCACCCAGCAACAGCAGGTGAGTGGCATCCAGGAGAGAGGGCTGATGGTGGATACGGGAGCCACCTCTCACATCATCATCGACACAACAAAGTTTAAAAACTTTGACAGCACCTTCAGACCAGAAAGGCACAGCGTCGAGTTGGCAGATGGGACCCGATGCAGCGGGTCCTCAGAAAAGGGGGACTGCTGAGGTTTCCCTAATCAACAACAGAGGACAGCGACACAAGGCGACGCTGAAAGACGCTTTGTACATACCGTCATACCCTCAGAACATCTTCTCAGTGAAGGTGGCAACAGCAAATGGAGCCACAGTTCAAAGAAGAGAAAGGTGCACTGATAACCAGAAATGGTACCAGATTTGACATACATGTACATGGTAAACTATATTACTTGCATACTGAGGGTGAGTCTGAGGATAATTGCAATGCATGTCATGACATACAGACATGACACGAAAAGTGACACCGTTCAAGCTACGGAAAAATTCCTACCAGATGTGTCCCCTTACGGGAAAGTGAAATATCTCAGGTCCAACAACGGAACAGAGTATACATGCATTGATGATTTTCAAACACTGATGAGGAAAAATCAAATCAGACATGAGATGTCAGCTCCATATTCCCCTCACCAGAACGGGACTGCAGAACGGGGCTGGTGTACCCTTTTTCAGATGGGTCGGTGCATGCTAGTTGAAAGCAAACTGCCAAAATATTTGTGGCATTATGCAGTACAAACAGCAGCAGTTGTACGTAACAAATGCTTTAACAGGCATACAGGACAGACTCCTTACCAAATGCTGACAGGTAAAAAGGCTAATTTATCAAAAATGCAAAAGTTTGGGTCAGTATGCTACACTTACAAACAGGAAAACAGAAAACTGGATTCCAGGTGTGACCAGGGGCGTTTTGTGGGATATGATAAGAACAGCCCAGCATACTTGGTATATCATCCAGATACAAACAGGGTGTTAAAACACAGACTGGTGAAGTTTGTGACCAGGACAGCTGCAGAAAAGGAGACACAGACAGATAAGACTTACCAAAATGACAACTATGACAACACAAGACAATCTATGTCTAGGGAGACCACACAGGAGGTTAATAGGAGCACAGAAAATGCTCAGGAGCCAAGTGGACAGAGGAGAAATGTTCACAGTGTTAGTTCAACTTCTGTTATGAGGCCTGCTGATCATACCCAAACACAACAGAGTGTGACAAGTGATGAACCTGAGAGCAGGAGGTATCCATCTAGAGAAAGAAGGAAACCAATTTACTTAAATGACTTTGTATGTGATAACAGTGACAGTGATGGGGCTCATACCACAGTAGACTACTGCTACAGGGCTGTATGCGGTGTTCCACAGACCTATGAGGAGGCTATGATGTCAGCTAACTCTAAAGAGTGGAGAAAAGCCATGGATGAGGAGGTCCAATCACTAAATGACAACAAAACATTTACTGTGACAACCCTGCCACCAGGCATGAAAACAGTGGGGGGTAAATGGGTTTACTCTATCAAGAGTGATGTAGATGGAAAAGACAAGTATAAAGCACGATTTGTGGCCAAGGGTCACAGTCAAGTCATGGGAATAGATTATGGGGAAACATTTTCACTCACTGCAAACCTAACGAGTGTTAGGGTGATGTTGCAAAAAGCGGCACAGGAGGGGCTACTCCTGCATCAGATGGATGTGAAAACAGCGTATTTGCACGCCCCCATAGATTATGAAATATACATCAACACACCAGCAGGTTATGAGGAGATGGATGACCGCGTAGTGTATAAACTTGAAAAATCACTCTATGGTCTCAAACAGTCCGGGCGGATGCACGATTGTTTAACTAAGAATGGGTTCACGCAAAACTCAGCTGACCACTGTGTTTATGCTAAAGAGTCAAATGACGAGAAGGTGGTCATAATCATATGGGTAGATGACTTGATTATGGCAGCAAGCCATGAGAAGATTTTGAGAGAGGTGAAAGAGGTGCTTACAGGAAAGTTTAAAATGAAAGATCTAGGCAGACTCAAGTATTTCCTGGGTATCGATTTCAACCAATCCGATGGATGTGTAACAATGTCACAGGAAAAATACATTAACAAGGTGTTACAGTGTTTTAAGATGGAAAACTGCTGAACCAGAGAAACACCATGCGATCAGAAGCTTGAATATACTGAGGATGGAGCAAAAATGAGTGATGTCAGAATGTACAGGGAGGCTGTTGGAAGCCTCATATACTTATCCACTTGTACCAGGCCAGACTTAAGCTTTGTGGTCAGCAGGTTGTCACAGTATTTTGCTGAGCCTACAGAGGAGCAGTGGGTTACTGTGAAACACGTACTAAGGTACCTCAAAGGCACTTCTGACAAAGGTTTGTGCTTCAGAAGGAACAACAGTGATAAGCTTGGTATACAGGCCTACAGTGATGCTGACTGGGCGTCTGATGTCAGCGACAGGCGCAGTACCACAGGATACTGTGTAAGTCTCAGTAAAAACAGTTCACTAGTTTCATGGAAAACTAGGAAACAGCCTATGGTTGCACTCTCCACCTGTGACGCCGAGTACATAGCCTTTGCTTCAACCATACAAGAGTGTCTGTACTTGGAGAACTTGATTGAGGGTATAGATAACACACAACCTATTGTGCATGAGGATAATCAATCAATCAATCAATTTAATTTATATAGCGCCAAATCACAACAAACAGTTGCCCCAAGGCGCTTTGTATTGTAAGGCAAGGCCATACAATAATTACATAAAAACCCCAACGGTCAAAACGACCCCCTGTGAGCAAGCACTTGGCGACAGTGGGAAGGAAAAACTCCCTTTTAACAGGAAGAAACCTCCAGCAGAAGCAGGCTCAGGGAGGGGCAGTCTTCTGCTGGGACTGGTTGGGGCTGAGGGAGAGAACCAGGAAAAAGACATGCTGTGGAGGGGAGCAGAGATCAATCACTAATGATTAAATGCAGAGTGGTGCATACAGAGCAAAAAGAGAAAGAAACACTCAGTGCATGATGGGAACCCCCCAGCAGTCTAAGTCTATAGCAGCATAACTAAGGGATGGTTCAGGGTCACCTGATCCAGCCCTAACTATAAGATTTAGCAAAAAGGAAAGTTTTAAGCCTAATCTTAAAAGTAGAGAGGGTGTCTGTCTCCCTGATCTGAATTGGGAGCTGGTTCCACAGGAGAGGAGCCTGAAAGCTGAAGGCTCTGCCTCCCATTCTACTCTTACAAACCCTAGGAACTACAAGTAAGCCTGCAGTCTGAGAGCGAAGCGCTCTATTGGGGTGATATGGTAGCATTTTGAATTAACTGAAGGCTTTTCAGGGAACTTTTAGGACAACCTGATAATAATGAATTACAATAGTCCAGCCTAGAGGAAATAAATGCATGAATTAGTTTTTCAGCATCACTCTGAGACAAGACCTTTCTAATTTTAGAGATATTGCGTAAATGCAAAAAAGCAGTCCTACATATTTGTTTAATATGCGCTTTGAATGACATATCCTGATCAAAAATGACTCCAAGATTTCTCACAGTATTACTAGAGGTCAGGGTAATGCCATCCAGAGTAAGGATCTGGTTAGACACCATGTTTCTAAGATTTGTGGGGCCAAGTACAATAACTTCAGTTTTATCTGAGTTTAAAAGCAGGAAATTAGAGGTCATCCATGTCTTTATGTCTGTAAGACAATCCTGCAGTTTAGCTAATTGGTGTGTGTCCTCTGGCTTCATGGATAGATAAAGCTGGGTATAATCTGCGTAACAATGAAAATTTAAGCAATGCCGTCTAATAATACTGCCTAAGGGAAGCATGTATAAAGTGAATAAAATTGGTCCTAGCACAGAACCTTGTGGAACTCCATAATTAACCTTAGTCTGTGAAAAAGATTCCCCATTTACATGAACAAATTGTAATCTATTAGATAAATATGATTCAAACCACCGCAGTGCAGTGCCTTTAATACCTATGGCATTCTCTAATCTCTGTAATAAAATTTTATGGTCAACAGTATCAAAAGCAGCACTGAGGTCTAACAGAACAAGCACAGAGATGAGTCCACTGTCTGAGGCCATAAGAAGATCATTTGTAACCTTCACTAATGCTGTTTCTGTACTATGATGAATTCTAAAACCTGACTGAAACTCTTCAAATAGACCATTCCTCTGCAGATGATCAGTTAGCTGTTTTACAACTACCCTTTCAAGAATTTTTGAGAGAAAAGGAAGGTTGGAAATTGGCCTATAATTAGCTAAGATAGCTGGGTCAAGTGATGGCTTTTTAAGTAATGGTTTAATTACTGCCACCTTAAAAGCCTGTGGTACATAGCCAACTAATAAAGATAGACTGATCATATTTAAGATCGAAGCATTAAATAATGGTAGGGCTTCCTTGAGCAGCCTGGTAGGAATGGGGTCTAATAGACATGTTGATGGTTTGGATGAAGTAACTAATGAAAATAACTCAGACAGAACAATCGGAGAGAAAGAGTCTAACCAAATACCGGCATCACTGAAAGCAGCCAAAGATAACGATACGTCTTTGGGATGGTTATGAGTATTTTTTTCTCTAATAGTTAAAATGTTATTAGCAAAGAAAGTCATGAAGTCATTACTAGTTAAAGTTAAAGGAATACTCAGCTCAATAGAGCTCTGACTCTTTGTCAGCCTGGCTACAGTGCTGAAAGGAAACCTGGGGTTGTTCTTATTTTCTTCAATTAGTGATGAGTAGTAAGATGTCCTAGCTTTACGGAGGGCTTTTTTTTATAGAGCAACAGACTCTTTTTCCAGGCTAAGTGAAGATCTTCTAAATTAGTGAGACGCCATTTCCTCTCCAACTTACGGGGTATCTGCTTTAAGCTGCGAGTTTGTGAGTTATACCACGGAGTCAGGCACTTCTGATTTAAAGCTCTCTTTTTCAGAGGAGCTACAGCATCCACAGTTGTCTTCAATGAGGATGTAAAACTACTGACGAGATACTCTATCTCACTTACAGAGTTTAGGTAGCTACTCTGCACTGTGTTGGTATATGGCATTAGAGAACATAAAGAAGGAATCATATCCTTAAACCTAGTTACAGCGCTTTCTGAAAGACCTCTAGTGTAATGAAACTTATTCCCCACTGCTTGGTAGTCCATCAGAGTAAATGTAAATGTTATTAAGAAATGATCAGACAGAAGGGAGTTTTCAGGGAATACTGTTAAGTCTTCAATTTCCATACCATAAGTCAGAACAAGATCTAAGATATGATTAAAGTGGTGGGTGGACTCATTTACATTTTGAGCAAAGCCAATTGAATCTAATAATAGATTAAATGCAGTGTTGAGGCTGTCATTCTCAGCATCTGTGTGGATGTTAAAATCGCCCACTATAATTATCTTATCTATATTATCAATGAAACCATTTTGCTGTTCTCACTGTTGTAAAATATTTTGATGAAAGAGAAATGTGAGCATTCACACACACACACACACACACACACACACACAGTGTGAGGATAAACCATTTCACTGTTCGGTTCATGAAAAACTTGGATCAAAGAACACTTACAATGTTATCAAAACAGAAATGAAAATGAAACCATGCTATTCTCATTGCTGCCTCAAGTCCTCCCTGCACCCTCTCTCCCTCCTGCTCCTAATCTCCCTCCCATCTTTACCTCATCTCCCTACATTCTCTCTCCCTGCAGTCCCTCCTTCACCTCATCTCCGTCCTGTCCCTCCTTCACCTCCTTTCCACCTTTTCCCTTCTGCACCTTGTCTGCATCCTTCACTTCACTTCCATCCAGTTGCTACTTCAATTTCTTTCCCTCCTTCACCTCACCTTCCTCCAGTCACTCCTTCACTCCTCTAGGCCAGTCCCTCCTTCAACCTCCTCTCCCTCCTGTCCCTCCTGCACTTGCTCTCCCTCCAGTCCCTCCTTCACATCCTCTCCTTCATGCTCCTCAACTCCTTCCAATTTCTCTTTCACCTCCTCTCCCTCCAGTCCCTCCTTCACATGCTCTCCCTCCTGCTTCTCACGTCCTTCCAGTCTCTCCTTCAACTCATCTCCATCCAGTCTCTACTTCACCTCCTCTCCCTCCTTCACCCCCTCTCCCTCCTTCACCCCCTCTCCCTCCTCCCCCTCCAGTCCCTCCTTCACCTGCCCTCCCTCCTTCAACTCCTGTCCCTCCTTCACCTTTTCTCCCTCAAGTCCCTCCTGCAGCTTATCTCGGTCCAGTCTCTCCTACACCTCCTCTCTCTCCAGTCACCCCTTAACTTCCTCTTCTCTAGAAATGAATGAAAAAGAACCATTTGCAAAAGACAAAAGCACCAGAGAGTTGCTGCAGTTTAAACAGCACAGAGAGAAAACACGATGACAATTGTAAATTAACATCCCACCAAAATATATATTTTTTTATGCTTTTCATCTGGCATTTTTACATGAACCTGATCAGAGTGTCTCAAATGCATTTCTCCTGTTATTAATGTACTGATTACCCATAATGCACTGGAGACAGCATGTCCACACTAAAACCTTCAGAATTTTATTTTGACTTCATAAAACGTCAGACGTGACATTAATTTAAAAAACTTATCCAAAATTACTTTGGTTAAAATGTTAACCATAAGTTAAAACTGTATGCCTCTGGATAACTTGAGTGATATTGCCAGTGAGTCAGTATGGGGTCAAAAGAAATTATCCCTTTTTTTGTAACCAGTTCTTCTTTGTCTGAAGAGGATAGAGCAGTTTCTCCTGAAACTAGCTCTCCTCTGTTTGCAGAGGACAGAAATGTACATCTACTACAAAACAGTTAACAGGTAAGTACTCAAATCTTTGATATCAAACTTCATAAATGTTTGTAACTGTTAAGCTTTGTTTACCACTGTTGAGTTATTTTTCCTTGCAGCACGTTGCATTCGGGTGAAAAAGGCGATGGAGAGAGAAAACACTTTCAGCCGAGCCTGGCATATTTATTGGCGAGATACACTCATCATTCTCACGGTGTAACCGCAGCTCTCAGAAAAAGAAAAGAAGAAAAAGAAGCGTGGCACTACAGCACCTCACAGTGGCATAACTCTATACTTCCACAGTAGACGCAGAACTACATATTACATAGAATTGGGGACATATGCTGTCAGTGACATTTAACACCCCCACTTGTTCTTGTAATCAAAATAAGAGTAAATAACAGACAAAGACACAGAGTGAATGTGGACTCCCGTCTTACACATTTCAAACTCCAAACAGTAGCTTCAAACGTCTTCAGTTTGAACTTATTTACAGGTTGGGTCATTATATCAGCGAAAATATCCTCGGTAGGACAATAAACCAAGGTTACTCTTCCCTCACTTACAGTAGACCTGATAAAAAGGTACTTTATGTCTACATGCTTAGCTCTTTGTTGACAGGGTTTTTGGCAAGAGCAATTGTTCCCTGATTCCACTCTACTGGTGGTTGGCTCTCACTCCGGTATTGTATCACTTCCTGTTCCGGAGCACAGCGGTGTTTTGCTGTATCTGTTAGCTGTTTAATCTGCGCAGTTAGATTGATCTAGTTAACTAGATAACGATTTGTTTCACAGTGTAATCTTCACGTGCCTTAACTAAAGCACTCCCTCTGCTGAATCACCTCTAAATTATTTACACATTATTCACTTTGTGTGTTTTTAGGAATCCGCTAGCTTAGCGCAGCTATTAGCTCTTAGCCGGTTTAGCATGGCGGCTTCTCCTGTCTCTCCTGCACTTTTCTGCTCTGGGTGTGAAATGTTTAGTTATTCCTCGGCCTCCTTTAGCAGTAATGGTACTTGTAATAAGTGTAGCTTATTCATAGCTTTGGAGGCCAGGCTGGGCGAATTGGAGACTCGGCTCCGCACCGTGGAAAATTCTACAGCTAGCCAGGCCCCTGTAGTCAGTGCGGACCAAGGTAGCTTAGCCGCCGTTAGTTTCCCTCTGGCAGATCCCGAGCAGCCAGGAAAGCAGGCCGACTGGGTGACTGTGAGGAGGAAGGGTAGTCCTCAACAGAAGCCCCCTGTACACCGTCAACCCGTTCACATTTCTAACCATTTTTCCCCACTCGACGACACACCCGCCGAGGATCAAACTCTGGTTATTGGCGACTCTGCTTTGAGAAATGTGAAGTTAGCGACACCAGCAACCATAGTCAATTGTCTTCCGGGGGCCAGAGCAGGCGACATTGAAGGAAATTTGAAACTGCTGGCTAAGGCTAAGGCTAAATTTGGTAAGATTGTAATTCACGTCGGCAGTAATGACACCCGGTTACGCCAATCGGAGGTCACTAAAATTAACATTGAATCGGTGTGTAACTTTGCAAAAACAATGTCGGACTCTGTAGTTTTCTCTGGGCCCCTCCCCAATCGGACCGGGAGTGACATGTTTAGCCGCATGTTCTCCTTGAATTGCTGGCTGTCTGAGTGGTGTCCAAAAAATGAGGTGGGCTTCATAGATAATTGGCAAAGCTTCTGGGGAAAACCTGGTCTTGTTAGGAGAGACGGCATCCATCCCACTTTGGATGGAGCAGCTCTCATTTCTAGAAATCTGGCCAATTTTCTTAAATCCTCCAAACCGTGACTATCCAGGGTTGGGACCAGGAAGCAGAGTTGTAGTCTTACACACCTCTCTGCAGCTTCTCTCCCCCTGCCATCCCCTCATTACCCCATCACCGTAGAGACGGTGCCTGCTCCCAGACCACCAATAACCAGCAAAAATCTATTTAAGCATAAAAATTCAAAAAGAAAAAATAATATAGCACCTTCAACTGCACCACAGACTAAAACAGTTAAATGTGGTCTATTAAACATTAGGTCTCTCTCTTCTAAGTCCCTGTTAGTAAATGATATAATAATTGATCAACATATTGATTTATTCTGTCTTACAGAAACCTGGTTACAGCAGGATGAATATGTTAGTTTAAATGAGTCAACTCCCCCGAGTCACACTAACTGCCAGAATGCTCGTAGCACGGACCGAGGCGGAGGATTAGCAGCAATCTTCCATTCCAGCTTATTAATTAATCAAAAACCCAGACAGAGCTTTAATTCATTTGAAAGCTTGACTCTTAGTCTTGTCCATCCAAATTGGAAGTCCCAAAACCCAGTTTTATTTGTTATTATCTATCGTCCACCTGGTTGTTACTGTGAGTTTCTCTGTGAATTTTCAGACCTTTTGTCTGACTTAGTGCTTAGCTCAGATAAGATAATTATAGTGGGCGATTTTAACATCCACACAGATGCTGAGAATGACAGCCTCAACACTGCATTTAATCTATTATTAGATTCAATTGGCTTTGCTCAAAATGTAAATGAGTCCACCCACCACTTTAATCATATCTTAGATCTTGTTCTGACTTATGGTATGGAAATTGAAGACTTAACAGTATTCCCTGAAAACTCCCTTCTGTCTGATCATTTCTTAATAACATTTACATTTACTCTGATGGACTACCCAGCAGTGGGGAATAAGTTTCATTACACTAGAAGTCTTTCAGAAAGCGCTGTAACTAGGTTTAAGGATATGATTCCTTCTTTATGTTCTCTAATGCCATATACCAACACAGTGCAGCGTAGCTACCTAAACTCTGTAAGTGAGATAGAGTATCTCGTCAATAGTTTTACATCCTCATTGAAGACAACTTTGGATGCTGTAGCTCCTCTGAAAAAGAGAGCTTTAAATCAGAAGTGCCTGACTCCGTGGTATAACTCACAAACTCGCAGCTTAAAGCAGATACCCCGTAAGTTGGAGAGGAAATGGCGTCTCACTAATTTAGAAGATCTTCACTTAGCCTGGAAAAAGAGTCTGTTGCTCTATAAAAAAAAGCCCTCCGTAAAGCTAGGACATCTTACTACTCATCACTAATTGAAGAAAATAAGAACAACCCCAGGTTTCCTTTCAGCACTGTAGCCAGGCTGACAAAGAGTCAGAGCTCTATTGAGCTGAGTATTCCTTTAACTTTAACTAGTAATGACTTCATGACTTTCTTTGCTAATAACATTTTAACTATTAGAGAAAAAAATACTCATAACCATCCCAAAGACGTATCGTTATCTTTGGCTGCTTTCAGTGATGCCGGTATTTGGTTAGACTCTTTCTCTCCGATTGTTCTGTCTGAGTTATTTTCATTAGTTACTTCATCCAAACCATCAACATGTCTATTAGACCCCATTCCTACCAGGCTGCTCAAGGAAGCCCTACCATTATTTAATGCTTCGATCTTAAATATGATCAGTCTATCTTTATTAGTTGGCTATGTACCACAGGCTTTTAAGGTGGCAGTAATTAAACCATTACTTAAAAAGCCATCACTTGACCCAGCTATCTTAGCTAATTATAGGCCAATTTCCAACCTTCCTTTTCTCTCAAAAATTCTTGAAAGGGTAGTTGTAAAACAGCTAACTGATCATCTGCAGAGGAATGGTCTATTTGAAGAGTTTCAGTCAGGTTTTAGAATTCATCATAGTACAGAAACAGCATTAGTGAAGGTTACAAATGATCTTCTTATGGCCTCAGACAGTGGACTCATCTCTGTGCTTGTTCTGTTAGACCTCAGTGCTGCTTTTGATACTGTTGACCATAAAATTTTATTACAGAGATTAGAGCATGCCATAGGTATTAAAGGCACTGCACTGCGGTGGTTTGAATCATATTTATCTAATAGATTACAATTTGTTCATGTAAATGGGGAATCTTTTTCACAGACTAAGGTTAATTATGGAGTTCCACAAGGTTCTGTGCTAGGACCAATTTTATTCACTTTATACATGCTTCCCTTAGGCAGTATTATTAGACGGCATTGCTTAAATTTTCATTGTTACGCAGATTATACCCAGCTTTATCTATCCATGAAGCCAGAGGACACACACCAATTAGCTAAACTGCAGGATTGTCTTACAGACATAAAGACATGGATGACCTCTAATTTCCTGCTTTTAAACTCAGATAAAACTGAAGTTATTGTACTTGGCCCCACAAATCTTAGAAACATGGTGTCTAACCAGATCCTTACTCTGGATGGCATTACCCTGACCTCTAGTAATACTGTGAGAAATCTTGGAGTCATTTTTGATCAGGATATGTCATTCAAAGCGCATATTAAACAAATATGTAGGACTGCTTTTTTGCATTTACGCAATATCTCTAAAATTAGAAAGGTCTTGTCTCAGAGTGATGCTGAAAAACTAATTCATGCATTTATTTCCTCTAGGCTGGACTATTGTAATTCATTATTATCAGGTTGTCCTAAAAGTTCCCTGAAAAGCCTTCAGTTAATTCAAAATGCTACCATATCACCCCAATAGAGCGCTTCGCTCTCAGACTGCAGGCTTACTTGTAGTTCCTAGGGTTTGTAAGAGTAGAATGGGAGGCAGAGCCTTCAGCTTTCAGGCTCCTCTCCTGTGGAACCAGCTCCCAATTCAGATCAGGGAGACAGACACCCTCTCTACTTTTAAGATTAGGCTTAAAACTTTCCTTTTTGCTAAAGCTTATAGTTAGGGCTGGATCAGGTGACCCTGAACCATCCCTTAGTTATGCTGCTATAGACTTAGACTGCTGGGGGGTTCCCATCATGCACTGAGTGTTTCTTTCTCTTTTTGCTCTGTATGCACCACTCTGCATTTAATCATTAGTGATTGATCTCTGCTCCCCTCCACAGCATGTCTTTTTCCTGGTTCTCTCCCTCAGCCCCAACCAGTCCCAGCAGAAGACTGCCCCTCCCTGAGCCTGCTTCTGCTGGAGGTTTCTTCCTGTTAAAAGGGAGTTTTTCCTTCTCACTGTTGCCAAGTGCTTGCTCACAGGGGGTCGTTTTGACCGTTGGGGTTTTTATGTAATTATTGTATGGCCTTGCCTTACAATACAAAGCGCCTTGGGGCAACTGTTTGTTGTGATTTGGCGCTATATAAATTAAATTGATTGATTGATTGATTATCCTCATGCACAATAGGTTGTGTGTTATCTATACCCTCAATCAAGTTCTCCAAGTACAGACATTCTTGTATGGTTGAAGCAAAGGCTATGTACTCGGCGTCACAGGTGGAGAGTGCAACCATAGGCTGTTTCCTAGTTTTCCATGAAACTAGTGAACTGTTTTTACTGAGACTTACACAGTATCCTGTGGTACTGCGCCTGTCGCTGACATCAGACGCCCAGTCAGCATCACTGTAGGCCTGTATACCAAGCTTATCACTGTTGTTCCTTCTGAAGCACAAACCTTTGTCAGAAGTGCCTTTGAGGTACCTTAGTACGTGTTTCACAGTAACCCACTGCTCCTCTGTAGGCTCAGCAAAATACTGTGACAACCTGCTGACCACAAAGCTTAAGTCTGGCCTGGTACAAGTGGATAAGTATATGAGGCTTCCAACAGCCTCCCTGTACATTCTGACATCACTCATTTTTGCTCCATCCTCAGTATATTCAAGCTTCTGATCGCATGGTGTTTCTCTGGTTCAGCAGTTTTCCATCTTAAAACACTGTAACACCTTGTTAATGTATTTTTCCTGTGACATTGTTACACATCCATCGGATTGGTTGAAATCGATACCCAGGAAATACTTGAGTCTGCCTAGATCTTTCATTTTAAACTTTCCTGTAAGCACCTCTTTCACCTCTCTCAAAATCTTCTCATGGCTTGCTGCCATAATCAAGTCATCTACCCATATGATTATGACCACCTTCTCGTCATTTGACTCTTTAGCATAAACACAGTGGTCAGCTGAGTTTTGCGTGAACCCATTCTTAGTTAAACAATCGTGCATCCGCCCGGACTGTTTGAGACCATAGAGTGATTTTTCAAGTTTATACACTACGCGGTCATCCATCTCCTCATAACCTGCTGGTGTGTTGATGTATATTTCATAATCTATGGGGGCGTGCAAATACGCTGTTTTCACATCCATCTGATGCAGGAGTAGCCCCTCCTGTGCCGCTTTTTGCAACATCACCCTAACACTCGTTAGGTTTGCAGTGAGTGAAAATGTTTCCCCATAATCTATTCCCATGACTTGACTGTGACCCTTGGCCACAAATCGTGCTTTATACTTGTCTTTTCCATCTACATCACTCTTGATAGAGTAAACCCATTTACCCCCCACTGTTTTCATGCCTGGTGGCAGGGTTGTCACAGTAAATGTTTTGTTGTCATTTAGTGATTGGACCTCCTCATCCATGGCTTTTCTCCACTCTTTAGAGTTAGCTGACATCATAGCCTCCTCATAGGTCTGTGGAACACCGCATACAGCCCTGTAGCAGTAGTCTACTGTGGTATGAGCCCCATCACTGTCACTGTTATCACATACAAAGTCATTTAAGTAAATTGGTTTCCTTCTTTCTCTAGATGGATACCTCCTGCTCTCAGGTTCATCACTTGTCACACTCTGTTGTGTTTGGGTATGATCAGCAGGCCTCATAACAGAAGTTGAACTAACACTGTGAACATTTCTCCTCTGTCCACTTGGCTCCTGAGCATTTTCTGTGCTCCTATTAACCTCCTGTGTGGTCTCCCTAGACATAGATTGTCTTGTGTTGTCATAGTTGTCATTTTGGTAAGTCTTATCTGTCTGTGTCTCCTTTTCTGCAGCTGTCCTGGTCACAAACTTCACCAGTCTGTGTTTTAACACCCTGTTTGTATCTGGATGATATACCAAGTATGCTGGGCTGTTCTTATCATATCCCACAAAACGCCCCTGGTCACACCTGGAATCCAGTTTTCTGTTTTCCTGTTTGTAAGTGTAGCATACTGACCCAAACTTTTGCATTTTTGATAAATTAGCCTTTTTACCTGTCAGCATTTGGTAAGGAGTCTGTCCTGTATGCCTGTTAAAGCATTTGTTACGTACAACTGCTGCTGTTTGTACTGCATAATGCCACAAATATTTTGGCAGTTTGCTTTCAACTAGCATGCACCGACCCATCTGAAAAAGGGTACACCAGCCCCGTTCTGCAGTCCCGTTCTGGTGAGGGGAATATGGAGCTGACATCTCATGTCTGATTTGATTTTTCCTCATCAGTGTTTGAAAATCATCAATGCATGTATACTCTGTTCCGTTGTTGGACCTGAGATATTTCACTTTCCCGTAAGGGGACACATCTGGTAGGAATTTTTCCGTAGCTTGAACGGTGTCACTTTTCGTGTCATGTCTGTATGTCATGACATGCATTGCAATTATCCTCAGACTCACCCTCAGTATGCAAGTAATATAGTTTACCATGTACATGTATGTCAAATCTGGTACCATTTCTGGTTATCAGTGCACCTTTCTCTTCTTTGAACTGTGGCTCCATTTGCTGTTGCCACCTTCACTGAGAAGATGTTCTGAGGGTATGACGGTATGTACAAAGCGTCTTTCAGCGTCGCCTTGTGTCGCTGTCCTCTGTTGTTGATTAGGGAAACCTCAGCAGTCCCCCTTTTCTGAGGACCCGCTGCATCGGGTCCCATCTGCCAACTCGACGCTGTGCCTTTCTGGTCTGAAGGTGCTGTCAAAGTTTTTAAACTTTGTTGTGTCGATGATGATGTGAGAGGTGGCTCCCGTATCCACCATCAGCCCTCTCTCCTGGATGCCACTCACCTGCTGTTGCTGGGTGCCGGTGTTGCCGTCTCTTATCCTGAATGCGAAGTCAGCTCCATCATCTCCGTGTGTGACTTTACATGCTCCATCCAGTTTATCCTTCCTGTCCTTGTCTTTACGCCTACACATGGAGTCTTTGTGTGTGACGCTTCGGCAACGACTACACCATGTCGTTTGTCGACATTCTTTCGCTCGATGACCCTTGGTGCCACATTTAAAGCACACCATCTCTGTGTCGTCTCTGCACCGGTCAAGTGCGTTTGTTTGGGCGCATCGCCAGCCCAGTTCTCTTGTGATTCTTCATTACACTGTCTCTTGACTCAGCCGCACTTATTTTTTCTGTTTCCTCAAAACTTCGCAACTTAGTCTTAAATTCTGTAAATGTGATATTATCATCTGTATGTGCCACGTGTATGGCAAATGGCTTGTAACTCTCAGGCAGTCCTTTCAAGACCATAGCCACAAGTAGACCGTCTCCCAACGTCTCACCTGCATTCCGCAGTGCTGTAATGGCAGCTTCTGCTCTGATGACATAGTCCATGACACTTTCATTGTTCGCCTTCTGAAGTGATGTAAGCATTGTGTACAGGTTAATTATCCCGGGTTTCCCCTTCCAAGCATAAAACTCTCTTAATATTTTGAGAGCCTTTCTTCTATCATTGGGCGCGTCTCTCATAATCAATGAGCGGCTTTTGTCATCTAAAAGTAGGATCATCTCAACGTATGCATCAGCATTTTTCTTTCTGTCTGCTGCACTTTCTACTTCGGTCAACGGTTCTCCCAGGACCATGTCTTTCAGTCCCAACAAATGGAAGTGTCCCAACATTTTTGTCTCCCAGAGCTCATATTTACTCTCATCTCCGTCGAACTCCAGTCGAGGCAACCTACTTGTCCCTCGTTGATCCTTGATGCTAGCTTGCTCCTCTTGCTAGGCTAGCAGTCCGTTAGCATGCTGTCCGCGTTGTTACTTCACAACTGAAAACCTGCAAATTTTCTCCCGAACAGCTCCTGGGCCCATAACCTGTTGTGTTATTTTTCCTTGCAGCACGATGCATTCGGGTGAAAAAGGCGATGGAGAGAGAAACCACTTTCAGCCGAGCCTGGCATATTTATTGGCGAGATACACTCATCATTCTCACGGTGTAACCGCAGCTCTCAGAAAAAGAAAAGAAGAAAAAGAAGCGTGGCACTATAGCGCCTCACAGTTGCATAACTCTATACTTCAACAGAAAACGCAGAACTACATATTACATAGAATTGGGGACATATGCTGTCAGTGACATTTAACAACCACGTCTGAAAAAAGATGTTAACAGTCTAAAAATTATCGGACCAAAATTTATCGGAAGATAACTGGTCTGCTGATGGTTTTCAAAATTATCTGATAAGATAATCCGATAATTAAAATATTATCTTTGATAATTCAGGGTTAGCAGATTAGCAGAACTGTGCCCACCACTGGAAACACACTGTCAAAAAAAATTTCAAGCACTGAAAACTACTTGCACGTTAGCCATCCTCAGAGTGACCTGGGTTACTCGTATGGCAAGGCATTTGAAACTTTTTAAGTATTTGCTTTTTTCTTTTTATTTGCCATGTCCTGATTAAAAAATAGATAGCCAAGAAAAGAGGAAAGTAAGTGTATTTCTGTTACAAGGAGCATGCGGCTGAAACACATCAGGACACTGACAGCAAGGAAGACAACAGTTAAGTCCCTCAAAGAACACACTGGACGGAACAAATGTAAAGCTCTCCTCAGCCTGTGAAAGACAGAAACCATTATTTAAGGGATTATAAATTGTAAATGAACAACCCAGTACTTAATATACTAACTCACAACAACACTCACAGAGTGAAATAAAATGCTGACTGACCCTTGATGAACTGCCTGTTTTAAACATAGTTTTCATAAACAGGAGGGGAACAGAGAGATTTTTAGTATTCTGTAAATGGGTCACTGTGGCCACAAAGGTGCAGTATTTAGGTTCTGTTGACATGGTTTTAAGCAACAGGTGTTTACTGTTTTGTAAATATTCACCATGTTCCAATAAATGGGATCACCCCCCAAAGAAGAAAAGTCTTTGACATTGTTTATTTTAATACTCACTGGATCAAAAAATGCTGCCTGGCCTATAAACACCAAAGAGGGAGAACAACACCTCAAACAAATTAAAGTCTGAGAAAGAGAGAGAGAGAGCATGGGACATAATGATTGAGTCACATCACAGTATATTCAATCAGAGATGGTTTGATAATAATAATAATAATAATAATAATAATAATAATAATACTGCACCTCTGAAATTGACTTCCCTTATTAGATGAACAGTTTAGTCAACAGCTCAGTCTTCTGTATTGCTCTGTTGATCACAGTGTCTGTGTCCAGGTGCATGAGGACGTCCTTCTCAGCATCATCAACATGAAATCCTCCTGTGGTCCTGTGAGCTCCTGAGTCTCTTTTACAGTTTTTTTAATGACTGCATAAACACTAAAAACAACATAATTACATAATGACCAACACCTTACACTCAAGGAGCAAAACGCTGGACCAGATTTTAACATCTATAAACACAAAGTCAGCTTCACATTTTTGCAGAACAATACACAAAGTGATTTGTGAAACACTAAACACACTTGCATACACAGAAGTATATCATGATGTCTCTTTCTTGCAGTTCCAAAGCACTGACTGACAAATCACCACACCCATGAGTCAGATGATTAAACACACACATCAGGTGTGCAAACACCTGATTGTTTTATTGTAGACACACAGATCAGGTTGAGCACTACAAAAATGCAGCAGGTGATGTCACCTGCTTTAAACCAAAATAGAAGAAGTCAGAGGAAGAAGAGTGAAGATGAGGGGGGAATCCATGGAGGATGAGCAGGAGGTCAAGGAAGAGGAAGACCTGAAACAGGAGGAGAATATCCTCAAAGAAGAAGCAAACCAAATTTGTCAAATGAAATTCATGCAACACTAGCTGATCACGTCATCAACCATGGATTGACGCTGAGGGAGGCTGGACTAAGAGTTCAGGCAAATCTTAGCAGATTTACAGTGACATCTGTCACAAGCACATTTCGACAAGAAAATGGGTCAAAAAAAAAATGTCAACAATTACAGTACTCAGCTACTTACTGTGTTATATGCACCATATCAGCACTTTTGATAGCCCTTCCTGTGTCATTTTACAGTAGCTTACATGTTTTTTTTTCTATAGAGGTTTGAGGGCCAAGAATCATAAAGAGGAAGGGGAGCCATATTCACACCAGAACAAGAGAGAGAGAGAGAGAGAGAGAGAGAGAGAGAGAGAGGAGAGAGAGAGAGAGAGAGAGAGAGAGAGATCATAACATGGTTTTGACCACTAATGTCATCAGGCTCAGAGAACTTCAAGCCAACATTACTGGTAACAGTGATATTTTCAAAATGTCCATCAGGGCTCTCTGACAACACGAGCATGCATCCTGAAAAGACAAAGATCAGGTGAAACAGAGAGGACCAAATAGCTGCAGTATGTGGAGGCATGTATTGTTCACTTTAGCATTGTAATGTTACAGACTGCACATATAACCATTTGTGCATGTAAATTTACTGTATACTAGACCTATGCTGAACTACACAATCTTGTCTTTCATTGTATTTCAGAGCATGAATCCATACATAGCTGAGGCAGGGTTCAACCTCAGTAAAGCACGAAGAAGAGACAGAAATATCACTGGCCACAGGGCAATAATTAATGTCCCACGGCAACGTGGGGGGTAACATCACCCTTTGTGCTGCCATTTCACAGAATGGGCTCCTCCACCATTATGCCAAAATACAAATACAATTCTCACATTTTTGGACCGATTGCACAACCTTGTCACTGTAATTAACTCAATGCACCAGATGCAACACATCTGGGACAATGTGTCATTCCGCAGCTCTGCTCTGGTGCAGAACTGGCTTCAGCACCATCCACAGTTTACAGTACTGTAGTTTCCACCATATTCTCCATTTCTAAACCCCATCAAAGAGTTTTTTCTCGACACGGCAGTGGAAGGTTTATGATCTTAGGCTCAGGTGCCCCTCATTCATGCCATGGAAGAGGCTTATGACCAAATCGAACCCGCCACTGTGCAAGGACGGAGCCGTCATTCAAGACTGTTCTTCCCACGTTGTCTTGCCAATGAGAACGTTGCCTGCGATGTTGATGAAATTCTCTGGTCAGATCCAGCAGGTGAAGAGATGTGTCATATTTAATTTATTTTAATTCATACTTCTTCTTGTTTTCTTCTTTTACTTTACATTTTTTAACCTGTACTGGTAGTACAGTATTTTTATTTGTCTATTTTCTGGTCTTACAGTGTTACATGTTTCCTTGTGATTGTCTATGTTGACTCATTTTGGTTATATGAAGAGAAATAAATCATATTTTCAATAGTCTTCAATAGTGTTTGGTGAATTGACCATGTTGTGTACATTTGTACTTTATCTGTGTACTTCGCTGACAGTAATCTAATCACTGAGAGGTAGAATTGCTCAAGGTGTTTTAAGTTAAACAGCAGTGTGTAACTGGTTCAACAGAATTGAGCCTTATGAAATGTTATTAAATGGATATGGTTTATATAAAGGATATATAGTTTTTACAAGAGTGTTCATTTGCACAGGATCTAGGTGTTCTGCATATGTGGGGGTGGTTGTGCTAATTGTGTAGTGTTTTGAAATTTCGAGCCCTATTTTCAAAATCATGATTAAGCAATCATAAAAAAATAATAA
>NC_047114.1:26333317-26487308 GCF_902500255.1 Thalassophryne amazonica
GCACAGAGGAGGCGGGCCCATGGAGCTTTTGTGGCTCGATAGAGCACCACGTAAGAGACTGCCCCGACGGTTAAACACCAACGCCCGCCCCTAGAGACTGGGCTAGGGGTGGGCCGAGACATTCACGTGGGACACACCCACATTGCTACACGACTCCCAGTTACGATCCTTTATGAGGAATCACCCTGAAGGCCCCAGCACTGGTGGACACGGGCTCTGAGGGGAATCTGTTGGACAGCAGATGGGCCAGGGAGATAGGGCTCCCTCTGGTGGCGCTTACCTCACCTGTGCAGGTTCAGCACTAGATGGCTCCCTACTCCCTCCAATCACGCATAAGACACCACCTGTAACTCTGGTGGTGTCAGGAAATCACCGGGAGGTGATCGAGTTTTTGTGACTCCGTCCACCTCCCATGTGATTTTAGGATTTCCCTGGATGTTGAAGCACAATCCCCGGATTGATTGGCCGTCCGGGGTAGTGGTGCAGTGGAGCGAAACCTGCCATCGGGTGTGTCTAGGTTCCTCGGTTCCTCCCGGCTCCCAGGCTAGGGAGGAGGTCAGAGTCCCGCCCAATCTGGGGACGGTGCCGGTGGAGTACCACGACTTGTCGACGTGTTCAGCAAGGATCTGGCTCTCACTCTTCCCCCCCACTCCCCGTATGATTGTGCCATTGATTTGGTTCCGGGCAGTGAGTTCCCGTCCAGTAGGCTGTACAACCTCTCACGGCCTGAGCGCGAATCAATGGAGACCTACATCCGGGACTCGTTAGCTGCCGGGTTGATCCGGAATTCCACCTCCCCGATGGGTGCAGGTTTCTTTTTTGTGGGTAAAAAAGACGGCGGACTTCGTCCATGCATTGATTATAGGGGACTGACGACATTACGGTTCGCAACCGATACCCGTTGCCCCTATTAGATTCGGTGTTCACGCCCCTGCATGGAGCTAAGATGTTCACCAAGCTTGATCTTAGGAATGCGTATCACCTGGTTCGGATCCGGAAGGGACGAGTGGAAGACGGCATTTAACACCCCCTTGGGTCACTTTGAGTACCTGGTCATGCCGTTCGGTCTCACGAACGCTCCCGCGACTTTCCAAGCGTTGGTTAATGATGTCTTGCGGGACTTCCTGCACCGGTTCGTCTTCGTATATCTGGACGATATACTCATCTTTTCTCCGGACCCTGAGACCCATGTTAGGCATGTACGTCAGGTCCTACAGCGGTTGTTGGAGAACCGACTGTTTGTGAAGGGCGAGAAGTGTGAGTTCCACCGCACTTCTTTGTCTTTCCTGGGGTTCATTATCTCCTCCAACTCCGTCGCTCCTGATCCGGCCAAGGTTGCGGCGGTGAGAGACTGGCCCCAACCCACAAGCCGTAGGAACTGCAACAGTTCCTCGGCTTTGCTAATTTCTACAGGAGGTTCATTAAGGGCTACAGTCAGGTAGTTAGCCCCCTGACAGCCCTAACCTCGCCAAAAGTTCCCTTCACCTGGTCGGATCGTTGCGATGCCGCGTTCAAGGAGTTGAAACGGCGCTTCTCGTCTGCACCCGTTCTGGTGCAGCCCGATCCTAGTCGCCAGTTAGTGGTTGAAGTGGACGCCTCGGACTCAGGGATAGGAGCCGTGCTATCCCAGAGCGGGAAGACCGATAAGGTCCTTCACCGTATGCCTATTTTTCCCACAGGTTGACCCCGGCCGAACGGAACTATGACGTCGGCAATCGAGAACTCCTTGCGGTGAAAGAGGCCCTTGAGGAGTGGAGACATCTGTTGGAGGGAACGTCCGTGCCATTCACGGTTTTCACTGACCACCGGAACCTGGAGTATATCAGGACCGCCAAGCGGCTGAATCCCAGGCAAGCCCGCTGGTCACTGTTCTTCGGCCGTTTTGACTTCCGGATCACCTACCGTCCCGGGACCAAAAACCAAAGATCGGATGCTTTGTCCCGGGTACATGAAGACGAAGTCAGAATGGAGTCGTCGGATCCCCCGGATCCCATCATCCCAGTCCACTATCGTGGCCACCCTCACCTGGGACGTGGAGAAGACCGTCCGGGAGGCCCTGGCATGAAACCCGGACCCCGGAACCGGGCCGAAGAACAGACTTTACGTCCCACAGAGGCAAGGGCTGCGGTCCTGGACTTCTGTCACGGTTCCAAGCTCTCCTGTCATCCTGGAGTGCGAAGAACTGTGGCAGTTGTCCGGCAGCGTTTCTGGTGGGCGTCCCTGGAGACCGACGTCCGGGATTATATCCAGGCCTGTACCACCTGCGCCAGGGGCAAAGCCGACCACCGCAAGGCCTCGGGTTTGCTACAGCCGCTGCCTGTACCTCATCGCCCCTGGTCCCATCGGCCTGGATTTTGTCACGGGCCTCCCGCCGTCCCAGGGACACACCGTCATCCTCACGATAGTGGACCGATTCTCCAAGGCGGCCCACTTCGTGGCCCTCCCGAAGCTCCCAACGGCCCAGGAGACAGCGGACCTCCTGGTCCACCACGTCGTCCGGCTGCATGGGATACCATCAGACATTGTCTCCGATCGTGGTCCCCAGTTCTCCTCGCACGTCTGGAGGAGCTTCTGCCGGGAACTGGGGGCCACGGTCAGTCTCTCGTCCGGGTATCACCCCCAGACCAACGGGCAAGCAGAACGGGCCAATCAGGAGATGGAGTAGACGCTACGTTGTGTGACAGCCACGCACCCGGCGGCCTGGAGTACTCATCTGGCCTGGATCGAGTACGCCCACAACAGTCAGGTGTCATCAGACACCGGCCTCTCCCCTTTTGAGGTGTGTTTGGGGTATCAACCCCCATTGTTTCCGGTGGTTGAGGGAGAGGTCGGTGTGCCCTCGGTCCAGGCCCACCTGCGGAAGTGCCGTCGGGTGTGGCGTGCCGCCCGTTCTGCTTTGTTGAAGGCCCGGATGAGGGCGAAGACCCATGCAGACCGGCGGACCCCGGCTCCTACGTATCGTCCTGGGCAGGAGGTGTGGTTGTCCACCAAAGACATTCCGCTGCAAGTGGCCTCCCCTAAACTACAGGACCGGTACATAGGACCGTTTAAGATCCTCCAGATCATCAATCCCGCCGCAGTGAGGCTTAAGCTCCCGGCCTCACTGCGGATTCATCCAGTATTCCATGTCTCAAGAATCAAACCACATCACACCTCACCCTCTGCGCTCCGGGTCCGGCACCACCTCCTGCCCGGATCATCGACGGCGAGCCGGCTTGGACTGTGCGCCGGCTGCTGGACGTCCGACGGATGGGCCGGGGTTTTCAATATCTGGTGGACTGGGAGGGGTACGGTCCCGAAGAACGCACCTGGGTGAAGAGGAGTTTCATCCTGGACCCGGCCCTCCTGGCCGACTTCTACCACCGCCACCCGGACAAGCCTGGTCGGGCGCCAGGAGGCGCCCGTTGAGGGGGGGGTCCTGTTGTGTGGGCCGCTGAAGAGGAGGTACTGCTGGCCCACCACCACCAGAGGGCGCCCTGTCTGGAGTGCGGGCTCCAGACATCGGAGGGCGCTGCCGCCTCACAGGAGCAGCCAGGGTGACAGCTGTCACCCATCACCGGAGACAGCTGATATCAATCACCGGGGAGGTATATCAGCAGGACGGCATCTCCACCTCATTGCCGAGATATCGCTCTACTAAGGAGGTAACGAACTCAGCCAGTCGTATTATTCTGAGAATTAATACTGTGTTACTTGTGCTTAGGTCAGCTGAAGACCGTATTGGACAAAGTAGGATAAGTACTCACATTCCAATCCTACAGTACTATTTTGAGTAGAGGTGGAGGTGGTGTTTCCACCCCGTGTGTTGCTGGGTGCGGCCGCACCCACACCTGACTGTTTCTGTTCCTTGCCAGCAGTACCGGATCCGACGAGCGGACGCAGTGGCCACCTGGGAGTTTGGGACTTGGCGGCTCCAGTATTCCCGGGGTTCGGTGGCAGAGGAAATCGGGTGGTTCCGGTTCGACTCGGACAGACGTCTCCTATCGTCGAGCCTGCCCACACGACACCATTGGAATCCGGCTTACCGCTATAATTGTAATCTGTTGTGTTGTTGTGCGTGTTCACAACAGTAAAGCTTTGTGATTTGACTTCCTCCATTGTCCGTTCATTAGCGCCCCCTGTTGTGGGTCCGTGTACCTACACTTTCACAACAATTTCTCTACCATAAGCCGTCTCCAAAGACGTTTCAGAGAATTTGGCAGTACATCCAACCGGCCTCACAACCGCAGACCACGTGTAACCACACCAGCCCAGGACCTCCACATCCAGCATGTTCACCTCCAAGATCGTCTGAGACCAGCCACTCGGACAGCTGGTGAAACAATCGGTTTGCATAACCAAAGAATTTCTTCACAAACTGTCAGAAACCGTCTCAGGGAATCTAATCTGCATGCTCGTCGTCCTCATCGGGGTCTCGACCTGATTCCAGTCATCATCGCAACTTCGCACAGCCATTGAAGAGGAGTGGACCAACATTCCACAGGCCACAATTGACAACCTGATCAACTCTATGCGAAGGAGATGTGTTGCACTGCATGAGGCAAATGGTGGTCACACCAGATACTGACTGGTATCCCCCCACCAATAAAACAAAACTGCACCTTTCAGAGTGGTCTTTTATTGTGGACAGTCTAAGGCACACCTGTGCACTAATCATGGTGTCTAATCAGCATCTTGATATGGCACACCTGTGAGGTGGGATGGATTATCTCATCAAAGGAGAAGTGCTCACTATCACAGATTTTGACTGGTTTGTGAACAATATTTGAGGGAAATGGTGATATTGTGTATGTGGAAAAAGTTTTAGATCTTTGAGTTCATCTCATACAAAATGAGAGCAAAACCAAAAGTGTTGCATTTATATTTTTGTTGAGTATGTAAAGATGACTGCCTGAAGAGAACATGTAAATTTCCACAGTCATTGATGATATGGGGCTGCATGTCAGGTAAAGGCATTGGGGAGATGGCTGTCATTACATCATCAATAAATGCACAAGTTTACGTTGATATTTTGGACACTTTTCTTATCCCATCAATTGGAAGGATGTTTGGGGATGATGAAATCATTTTTCAAGATGATAATGCATCTTGCCATAGAGCAAAAACTGTGAAAACATTCCTTGCAAAAAGACACATAGGGTCAATGTCATGGCCTGCAAATAGTCCGGATCTTAATCCAACTGAAAATCTTTGGTGGAAGTTGAAGAAAATGGTCCATGACAAGGCTCCAACCTGCAAAGCTGATCTGGCAACAGCAATCAGAGAAAGTTGGAGCCAGATTGATGAAGAGTACTGTTTGTCACTCATTAAGTCCATGCCTCAGAGACTGCAAGCTGTTATAAAAGTCAGAGGTGGTGCAACAAAATACTAGTGATGTGTTGGAGCGTTCTTTTGTTTTTCATGATTCCATAATTTTTTCCTCAGAATTGAGTGATTCCATATTTTTTCCCTCTGCTTGGTCTAAAAAAGTAACCGTTACTGACTGCCACAATTTTTTTTTTCCTGATTTCTTATCGTGTTTCTTAAAGCCAGAAAGTTGCCATTTGAAATGACTTTAGTTTTGTGTCATGTCTGTGATCTGCTTTTTTCTACAAAATTAAACAACTGAATGAACATCCTCCGAGGCCGGTGATTCCAAAATTTTTGCCAGGGGTTGTACAAGTATCTTGAAATACTTTGGGTTGATAGTCTGCAGTGAAATAACAGCAAATGTAAGAGTCACTTTGTTTTAACTTACATTTCTCTGACTGTACTAACTTTCTGACTTGGGTTGTAATTTTATTCATTAAACAGTATAATGCCGGAGAAAACTGTAACGACATATCAGAAATTCTTCATAACAGAAAACATTAGCTTTTTCTAAAACCAAACATTTCATGTAAATCCTCAAAAATTATACATATTTCTTTACCATGTGACCAACAGTCAAAACAGAACATTTGCAATATATATAACTGTGATTGGTGAGAAGTTTTCTTGTGTTATGTCGGGCTGAACACAGCCAATGTAAAAACTGTCATCTTACTTCACTCTGTGGACATGCCCACTGTCTGAGAGACCTAAAACCAACAGCTACCTCCTCAGACAGGAAGAGCTTCAGATGAAGATTTAAAATATCAGTTTTAAACCTGCTTGCAAACCACCACGGTTCATTCTACAACATCTCACTGGAACAAATGGAGGGAGACCAGACGAGTGTTCTGATTGGAGAGTGAAACCTGTATGAAAAATCCATCTACATGTCTGATTTCCTGAACAAACACCATCACTGCCTGATTCATTCAGTTAATAACAACCTGTGATCTGCTGGTTGAACCTCTTCCACCATCACACTCATATCCACAGGAACAATTCAAAATACCACCACGATCAGAGGAAACAAACTACAAACATACACTTTATGACATCTGAAAGTAAAAGAAAATATTTACCTGATTATCAGTGGACAACAGAAGAGACAAAACACAGACAACAGTCCAAAAAGAATTAAGCAAAAGAACCTCTCAGGTAAACCTCCACCTCAAACCCAGGAACCAAAGTGAGACACAGAGAGAAAGATTTACAATAAAAACATGACGTCCCTGACAAACCTGTCAAACCAGGTGGAGACAAAGGTCAACAATCATACACACACACACACACACACACACACACACACACACACACACACACACACACACACACACACACACACACCCACACACAACACACACACACACACAAAACCACAGCCTTTAAATTCCAGGACGTGATCAAAACACATGTGCAAATTCCATTTGCAGTTTGCTCCACAACATAACAGTCTGTTTCCATGTGTGTTTGTGGAAATAAAGCCTGATGGTGTGTGTGGTTTTCTTTCAGGACCTGGGAGAGGATCCTCAGGATGTTGCCAGACTCTGAGGTCTGTGCCGGTCTGAGCTGGATGAACCGACCCGAAATGAGAAGATCTCCAAGTTTTTGGCTGCTCACGAGCACCACCAGACATTCCAGCAACGCTGAGAAAAGATGAAAAAGCTGAAAAGTGATTTCAGAATCATCAAGGACCACAATGGCCAGAGTGTGTCAGACCGTAAGGGCTGGAAATGGTTCAACCACAGGATCGCCATTTACAGAAATGAAGGAATGAATGTACACAAAGAAATTAAGTTGACCAGAAAAAAACTAAAAAAATACTGTGATTTCATTAAATCACAGTAAATGTAAGAATCACTTTGTTTTAATTAGCATTTCTCTGACTGTACCAACTTCTTCTGACTTGGCTTCTATTTTTATTCATTAAAAAGTACAATGTCAGAGCAAACTGTAACGACATAAGAATTTTTTTTTCAAAACAGAAAACATTAACGTTTTCTAAAACCAAACATTTCACGTAAATACTCGGAAATTAAACATATTTATTTACCACATGAACAACAGTCAAAACAGAACATTTGCAAAATATATTATTGTGACTGGTGAGACGTTTTCTTGTAGTATTTCGGGCTGAACACAACCAGTGTAAAAACCATCAACGTCCTTCACTCTTTGAAGTATGATGATGGTGATGATGAACAGCTGCCTCCTCAAAAACAGGAAGAGCATCAGTGGAAGATTTAAAAATATCAGTTTTAAACCTGCTCAGACTCGTCAACACCTCACTGGAAGAAGTGCAGGGAGACCAGACGAGTTCATCCAGTTTTCCAGGACGTGATCAGAACACATTGCGTAAATTCCTTTTCAGCTTCACTGTCAAACTGTGCAGTTTGTTACACAACATCACAGTCTGAACAGTCTGCTTCTGTGTGTGTTTGTGGAAATAAAGCCTGATGGTGTGTGTGTGGTTTTCCTTCAGGATCTGGGAGAGGATCCTCAGGATGCTGCCAGACTCTGAGGTCTGTGCCCGTCTGCTGCCAACGTGCTGCTCCACAGCAGACAGTGAAGACTATCTAACACATCAATCCAGCTTGTGCATATACTTTCATGAATGTTAAAGCCGGTGCGAGCACGTCATGATGACACTCATGTGATCATCACCTGGTGTGAATGAGAACTCCTCCCTTTAAGGTGGAGCTTCCAGAGCACTAGCACACTGACCTGTCTGAGTCTGATGCTCTGTTCCGTGTTCTCATATGTACCACTTTTTTTCTACTCAGTGTCAATGTGGAGATCAAAGGTCATTTTAAAGGCCATTTCTGTTTTTGACTTTGTTGTTAAGAGTCAAAGACACAGTGTTATTTTTGTGGATATTTTTAACACTCAAATATGCTGCAGCTATCTTCTGCAGCTTTTAGGGTCGAGAATCTTCACAGATAAAGGGGAGAAGACCACACAGTTCTGAAAGAATCATTTCTCTCAGGTAGCACAGTTAGAGAGATGGGACACGCCCACTGAGACTGTCTGCACTCTTTCAGACACCCCCAAACATTCTGTTGCAGACAGATGGGCAGTCTTTTCCTCTCTGACAGGAGACTATTTTTATTTATTTTATTTCATTTATATATTGCCATAGTCCCTGACTGTCTCTCACTTACTCTCACACACGGGTGTTTCAGAGCTGTGAAACACTAACAAATACTGTAGTAAAGTCAGGAAGCATATTATATTATTTTTTTTATGATTGCTCTAATCATGCTTTTGAAAATAGGGCTCGAAATTTCAAAACACTACACAATTAGCACAACCACCCCCCAATATGCAGAACACCTCAGATCCTGTGCAAAATGAAACACTCTTGTAAAAACTATATATCCATTTATATAAACCATATCATGTTATCATATGAAACACATTTCATAAGGCTCAATTCTGTTTGAACCAGTTACACACTGCTGTTTAACTTAAAACACCTTGAGCAATTCTACCTCTCAGTGATTAGATTACTGTCAGCGAAGTACACAGATAAAGTACAAATGTACACAACATGGTCAATTCACCAAACACTATTGAAGACTATTGAAAAATGATTTATTTCTCTTCATATAACCAAAATGAGTCAACATAGACAATCACAAGGAAACATGTAACACTGTAAGACCAGAAAATAGACAAGTAAAAATACTGTACTACCAGTACAGGTTAAAAAATGTAAAGTAAAAGAAGAAAACAAGAAGAAG
The DNA here is from genome assembly GCF_902500255.1 of Thalassophryne amazonica. Taxonomy (NCBI): domain Eukaryota; kingdom Metazoa; phylum Chordata; class Actinopteri; order Batrachoidiformes; family Batrachoididae; genus Thalassophryne; species Thalassophryne amazonica. The sequence goes on from NC_047114.1 coordinate 26,342,410, forward strand.
TATGAATTAAAATAAATTAAATATGACACATCTCTTCACCTGCTGGATCTGACCAGAGAATTTCATCAACATCGCAGGCAACGTTCTCATTGGCAAGACAACGTGGGAAGAACAGTCTTGAATGACGGCTCCGTCCTTGCACAGTTGCGGGTTCGATTTGGTCATAAGCCTCTTCCATGGCATGAATGAGGGGCACCTGAGCCTAAGATCATAAACCTTCCACTGCCGTGTCGAGAAAAAACTCTTTGATGGGGTTTAGAAATGGAGAATATGGTGGAAACTACAGTACTGTAAACTGTGGTGGTGCTGAAGCCAGTTCTGCACCAGAGCAGAGCCGCGGAATGACACATTGTCCCAGATGTGTTGCATCTGGTGCATTGAGTTAATTACAGTGACAAGGTTGTGCAATCGGTCCAAAAATGTGAGAATTGTATTATATTGGCATAATGGTGGAGGAGCCCATTCTGTAAAATGGCAGCACAAAGGGTGATGTTACCCCCCACGTTGCCGTGGGACATTAATTATTGCCCTGTGGCCAGTGATATTTCTGTCTCTTCTTCGTGCTTTACTGAGGTTGAACCCTGCCTCAGCTATGTATGGATTCATGCTCTGAAATACAATGAAAGACAAGATGTAGTTCAGCATAGGTCTAGTATACAGTAAATTTACATGCACAAATGGTTATATGTGCAGTCTGTAACATTACAATGCTAAAGTGAACAATACATGCCTCCACATACTGCAGCTATTTGGTCCTCTCTGTTTCACCTGATCTTTGTCTTTTCAGGATGCATGCTCGTGTTGTCAGAGAGCCCTGATGGACATTTTTGAAAATATCACTGTTACCAGTAATGTTGGCTTGAAGTTCTCTGAGCCTGATGACATTAGTGGTCAAAACCATGTTTATGATCTCTCTCTCTCTCTCTCTCTCTCTCTCTCTCTCTCTCTCTCTCTCTCTCTCCTCTCTCTCTCTCTCTCCTCTCTCTCTGTTCTGGTGTGAATATGGCTCCCCTTCCTCTTTATGATTCTTGACCCTCAAACCTCTATAGAAAAAAAAACATGTAAGCTACTGTAAAATGACACAGGAAGGGCTATCAAAAGTGCTGATATGGTGCATATAACACAGTAAGTAGCTGAGTACTGTAATTGTTGACATTTTTTTTTGACCCATTTTCTTGTCGAAATGTGCTTGTGACAGATGTCACTGTAAATCTGCTAAGATTTGCCTGAACTCTTAGTCCAGCTCCCTCAGCGTCAATCCATGGTTGATGACGGATCAGCTAGTGTTGCATGAATTTCATTTGACAAATTTGGTTTGCTTCTTCTTTGAGGATATTCTCCTCCTGTTTCAGGTCTCCTCTTCCTTGACCTCCTGCTCATCCTCCATGGATTCCCCCCTCATCTTCACTCTTCTTCCTCTGACTTCTTCTATTTTGGTTTAAAGCAGGTGACATCACCTGCTGCATTTTTGTAGTGCTCAAACCTGATCTGTGTGTCTACAATAAAACAATCAGGTGTTTGCACACCTGATGTGTGTGTTAATCATCTGACTCATGGGTGTGGTGATTTGTCAGTCAGTGCTTTGGAACTGCAAGAAAGAGACATCATGATATACTTCTGTGTATGCAAGTGTGTTTAGTGTTTCACAAATCACTGTGTGTATTGTTCTGCAAAAATGTGAAGCTGACTTTGTGTTTATAGATGTTAAAATCTGGTCCAGCGTTTTGCTCCTTGAGTGTAAGGTGTTGGTCATTATGTAATTATGTTGTTTTTAGTGTTATGCAGTCATAAAAAAAACTGTAAAAGAGACTCAGGAGCTCACAGGACCACAGGAGGATTTCATGTTGATGATGCTGAGAAGGACGTGCCTCATGCACCTGGACACAGACACTGTGATCAACAGAGCAATACAGAAGACTGAGCTGTTGACTAAACTGTTCATCTAATAAGGGAAGTCAATTTCAGAGGTGCAGTATTATTATTATTATTATTATTATTATTATTATTATCAAACCATCTCTGATTGAATATACTGTGATGTGACTCAATCATTATGTCCCATGCTCTCTCTCTCTCTTTCTCAGACTTTAATTTGTTTGAGGTGTTGTTCTCCCTCTTTGGTGTTTATAGGCCAGGCAGCATTTTTTTGATCCAGTGAGTATTAAAATAAACAATGTCAAAGACTTTTCTTCTTGGGGGGTGATCCCATTTATTGGAACATGGTGAATATTTACAAACAGTAAACACCTGTTGCTTAAAACCATGTCAACAGAACCTAAATACTGCACCTTTGTGGCCACAGTGACCCATTTTACAGAATACTAAAATCTCTCTGTTCCCCTCCTGTTTATGAAACTATGTTTAAAACAGGCAGTTCATCAAGGGTCAGTCAGCATTTTATTTCACTCTGTGAGTGTTGTTGTGAGTTAGTATATTAAGTACTGGGTTGTTCATTTACAATTTATAATCCCTTAAATAATGGTTTCTGTCTTTCACAGGCTGAGGAGAGCTTACATTTGTTCCGTCCAGTGTGTTCTTTGAGGGACTTAACTGTTGTCTTCCTTGCTGTCAGTGTCCCTGATGTGTTTCAGCAGCCGCATGCTCCTTGTAACAGAAATACACTTACTTTCCCTCTTTTCTTGCTATCTATTTTTTAATCAGGACATGGCAAATAAAAAGAAAAAGCAAATACTTAAAAAGTTTCAAATGCCTTGCCATACGAGTAACCCGGTCACTCTGAGGATGGCTAACGTGCAAGTAGTTTTCAGTGCTTGAAATTTTTTTTGACAGTGTGTTTCCAGTGGTGGGCACAGTTCTGCTAATCTGCTAACCCTGAATTATCAAAGATAATATTTTAATTATCGGATTATCTTATCAGATAATTTTGAAACCATCAGCAGACCAGTTATCTTCCGATAATTTTGGTCCGATAATTTTTAGACTGTTAACATCTTTTTTCAGACGTGGTTGTTAAATGTCACTGACAGCATATGTCCCCAATTCTATGTAATATTGTAGTTCTGCGTTTTCTGTTGAAGTATAGAGTTATGCAACTGTGAGGCGCTATAGTGCCACGCTTCTTTTTCTTCTTTTTCTTTTTCTGAGAGCTGCGGTTACACCGTGAGAATGATGAGTGTATCTCGCCAATAAATATGCCAGGCTCGGCTGAAAGTGGTTTCTCTCTCCATCGCCTTTTTCACCCGAATGCATCGTGCTGCAAGGAAAAATAACACAACAGGTTATGGGCCCAGGAGCTGTTCGGGAGAAAATTTGCAGGTTTTCAGTTGTGAAGTAACAACGCGGACAGCATGCTAACGGACTGCTAGCCTAGCAAGAGGAGCAAGCTAGCATCAAGGATCAACGAGGGACAAGTAGGTTGCCTCGACTGGCGTTCGACGGAGATGAGAGTAAATATGAGCTCTGGAGACAAAATGTTGGGACACTTCCATTTGTTGGGACTGAAAGACATGGTCCTGGGAGAACCGTTGACCGAAAGTAGAAAGTGCAGCAGACAGAAAGAAAAATGCTGATGCATACGTTGAGATGATCCTACTTTTAGATGACAAAAGCCGCTCATTGATTATGAGAGACGCGCCCCATGATAGAAGAAAGGCTCTCAAAATATTAAGAGAGTTTTATGCTTGGAAGGGAAACCCGGGATAATTAACCTGTACACAATGCTTACATCACTTCAGAAGGCGAACAATGAAAGTGTCATGGACTATGTCATCAGAGCAGAAGCTGCCATTACAGCACTGCGGAATGCAGGTGAGACGTTGGGAGACGGTCTACTTGTGGCTATGGTCTTGAAAGGACTGCCTGAGAGTTACAAGCCATTTGCCATACACGTGGCACATACAGATGATAATATCACATTTACAGAATTTAAGACTAAGTTTGCGAAGTTTTGAGAAACAGAAAAAATAAGTGCGGCTGAGTCAAGAGACAGTGTAATGAAGAATCACAAGAGAACTGGGCGGCGATGCGCCCAAACAAACGCACTTGACCGGTGCAGAGACGACACAGAGATGGTGTGCTTTAAATGTGGCACCAAGGGTCATCGAGCGAAAGAATGTCGACAAACGACATGGTGTAGTCGTTGCCGAAGGCGTCACACACAAAGACTCCATGTGTAGGCGTAAAGACAAGGACAGGAAGGATAAACTGGATGGAGCATGTAAAGTCACACACGGAGATGATGGAGCTGACTTCGCATTCAGGATAAGAGACGGCAAACACCGGCACCCAGCAACAGCAGGTGAGTGGCATCAGGAGAGAGGGCTGATGGTGGATACGGGAGCCACCTCTCACATCATCATCGACACAACAAAGTTTAAAAACTTTGACAGCACCTTCAGACCAGAAAGGCACAGCGTCGAGTTGGCAGATGGGACCACGATGCAGCGGGTCCTCAGAAAGGGGGACTGCTGAGGTTTCCCTAATCAACAACAGAGGACAGCGACACAAGGCGACGCTGAAAGACGCTTTGTACATACCGTCATACCCTCAGAACATCTTCTCAGTGAAGGTGGCAACAGCAAATGGAGCCACAGTTCAAAGAAGAGAAAGGTGCACTGATAACCAGAAATGGTACCAGATTTGACATACATGTACATGGTAAACTATATTACTTGCATACTGAGGGTGAGTCTGAGGATAATTGCAATGCATGTCATGACATACAGACATGACACGAAAAGTGGACACCGTTTCAAGCTACGGAAAAATTCCTACCAGATGTGTCCCCTTACGGGAAAGTGAAATATCTCAGTCCAACAACGGAACAGAGTATACATGCATTGATGATTTTCAAACACTGATGAGGAAAAATCAAATCAGACATGAGATGTCAGCTCCATATTCCCCTCACCAGAACGGGACTGCAGAACGGGGCTGGTGTACCCTTTTTCAGATGGGTCGGTGCATGCTAGTTGAAAGCAACTGCCAAAATATTTGTGGCATTATGCAGTACAAACAGCAGCAGTTGTACGTACCAAATGCTTTAACAGGCATACAGGACAGACTCCTTACCAAATGCTGACAGGTAAAAAGGCTAATTTATCAAAAATGCAAAAGTTTGGGTCAGTATGCTACACTTACAAACAGGAAAACAGAAAACTGGATCCAGGTGTGACCAGGGGCGTTTTGTGGGATATGATAAGACAGCCCAGCATACTTGGTATATCATCCAGATACAAACAGGGTGTTAAAAACACAGACTGGTGAAGTTTGTGACCAGGACAGCTGCAGAAAAGGAGACACAGACAGATAAGACTTACCAAAATGACAACTATGACAACACAAGACAATCTATGTCTAGGGAGACCACACAGGAGGTTAATAGGAGCACAGAAATGCTCAGGAGCCAAGTGGACAGAGGAGAAATGTTCACAGTGTTAGTTCAACTTCTGTTATGAGGCCTGCTGATCATACCCAAACACAACAGAGTGTGACAAGTGATGAACCTGAGAGCAGGAGGTATCCATCTAGAGAAAGAAGGAAACCAATTTACTTAAATGACTTTGTATGTGATAACAGTGACAGTGATGGGCTCATACCACAGTAGACTACTGCTACAGGGCTGTATGCGGTGTTCCACAGACCTATGAGGAGGCTATGATGTCAGCTAACTCTAAAGAGTGGAGAAAAGCCAGGATGAGGAGGTCCAATCACTAAATGACAACAAAACATTTACTGTGACAACCCTGCCACCAGGCATGAAACAGTGGGGGGTAAATGGGTTTACTCTATCAAGAGTGATGTAGATGGAAAAGACAAGTATAAAGCACGATTTGTGGCCAAGGGTCACAGTCAAGTCATGGGAATAGATTATGGGGAAACATTTTCACTCACTGCAAACCTAACGAGTGTTAGGGTGATGTTGCAAAAGCGGCACAGGAGGGGCTACTCCTGCATCAGATGGATGTGAAAACAGCGTATTTGCACGCCCCCATAGATTATGAAATATACATCAACACACCAGCAGGTTATGAGGAGATGGATGACCGCGTAGTGTATAAACTTGAAAAATCACTCTATGGTCTCAAACAGTCCGGGCGGATGCACGATTGTTTAACTAAGAATGGGTTCACGCAAAACTCAGCTGACCACTGTGTTTATGCTAAAGAGTCAAATGACGAGAAGGTGGTCATAATCATATGGGTAGATGACTTGATTATGGCAGCAAGCCATGAGAAGATTTTGAGAGAGGTGAAAGAGGTGCTTACAGGAAAGTTTAAAATGAAAGATCTAGGCAGACTCAAGTATTTCCTGGGTATCGATTTCAACCAATCCGATGGATGTGTAACAATGTCACAGGAAAAATACATTAACAAGGTGTTACAGTGTTTTAAGATGGAAAACTGCTGAACCAGAGAAACACATGCGATCAGAAGCTTGAATATACTGAGGATGGAGCAAAAATGAGTGATGTCAGAATGTACAGGGAGGCTGTTGGAAGCCTCATATACTTATCCACTTGTACCAGGCCAGACTTAAGCTTTGTGGTCAGCAGGTTGTCACAGTATTTTGCTGAGCCTACAGAGGAGCAGTGGGTTACTGTGAAACACGTACTAAGGTACCTCAAAGGCACTTCTGACAAAGGTTTGTGCTTCAGAAGGAACAACAGTGATAAGCTTGGTATACAGGCCTACAGTGATGCGACTGGGCGTCTGAATGTCAGCGACAGGCGCAGTACCACAGGATACTGTGTAAGTCTCAGTAAAAACAGTTCACTAGTTTCATGGAAAACTAGGAAACAGCCTATGGTTGCACTCTCCACCTGTGACGCCGAGTACATAGCCTTTGCTTCAACCATACAAGAGTGTCTGTACTTGGAGAACTTGATTGAGGGTATAGATAACACACAACCTATTGTGCATGAGGATAATCAATCAATCAATCAATTTAATTTATATAGCGCCAAATCACAACAAACAGTTGCCCCAAGGCGCTTTGTATTGTAAGGCAAGGCCATACAATAATTACATAAAAACCCCAACGGTCAAACGACCCCCCTGTGAGCAAGCACTTGGCGACAGTGGGAAGGAAAAACTCCCTTTTAACAGGAAGAACCTCCAGCAGAAGCAGGCTCAGGGAGGGGCAGTCTTCTGCTGGGACTGGTTGGGGCTGAGGGAGAGAACCAGGGAAAAAGACATGCTGTGGAGGGGAGCAGAGATCAATCACTAATGATTAAATGCAGAGTGGTGCATACAGAGCAAACAGAGAAAGAAACACTCAGTGCATGATGGGAACCCCCCAGCAGTCTAAGTCTATAGCAGCATAACTAAGGGATGGTTCAGGGTCACCGATCCAGCCCTAACTATAAGATTTAGCAAAAAGGAAAGTTTTAAGCCTAATCTTAAAAGTAGAGAGGGTGTCTGTCTCCCTGATCTGAATTGGGAGCTGGTTCCACAGGAGAGGAGCCTGAAAGCTGAAGGCTCTGCCTCCCATTCTACTCTTACAAACCCTAGGAACTACAAGTAAGCCTGCAGTCTGAGAGCGAAGCGCTCTATTGGGGTGATATGGTAGCATTTTGAATTAACTGAAGGCTTTTCAGGGAACTTTTAGGACAACCTGATAATAATGAATTACAATAGCCAGCCTAGAGGAAATAAATGCATGAATTAGTTTTTCAGCATCACTCTGAGACAAGACCTTTCTAATTTAGAGATATTGCGTAAATGCAAAAAAGCAGTCCTACATATTTGTTTAATATGCGCTTTGAATGACATATCCTGATCAAAAATGACTCCAAGATTTCTCACAGTATTACTAGAGGTCAGGGTAATGCCATCCAGAGTAAGGATCTGGTTAGACACCATGTTTCTAAGATTTGTGGGGCCAAGTACAATAACTTCAGTTTTATCTGAGTTTAAAAGCAGGAATTAGAGGTCATCCATGTCTTTATGTCTGTAAGACAATCCTGCAGTTTAGCTAATTGGTGTGTGTCCTCTGGCTTCATGGATAGATAAAGCTGGGTATAATCTGCGTAACAATGAAAATTTAAGCAATGCGTCTAATATACTGCCTAAGGGAAGCATGTATAAAGTGAATAAAATTGGTCCTAGCACAGAACCTTGTGGAACTCCATAATTAACCTTAGTCTGTGAAAAAGATTCCCCATTTACATGAACAAATTGTAATCTATTAGATAAATATGATTCAAACCACCGCAGTGCAGTGCCTTTAATACCTATGGCATTCTCTAATCTCTGTAATAAAATTTTATGGTCAACAGTATCAAAAGCAGCACTGAGGTCTAACAGAACAAGCACAGAGATGAGTCCACTGTCTGAGGCCATAAGAAGATCATTTGTAACCTTCACTAATGCTGTTTCTGTACTATGATGAATTCTAAAACCTGACTGAAACTCTTCAAATAGACCATTCCTCTGCAGATGATCAGTTAGCTGTTTTACAACTACCCTTTCAAGAATTTTTGAGAGAAAAGGAAGGTTGGAAATTGGCCTATAATTAGCTAAGATAGCTGGGTCAAGTGATGGCTTTTTAAGTAATGGTTTAATTACTGCCACCTTAAAAGCCTGTGGTACATAGCCAACTAATAAAGATAGACTGATCATATTTAAGATCGAAGCATTAAATAATGGTAGGGCTTCCTTGAGCAGCCTGGTAGGAATGGGGTCTAATAGACATGTTGATGGTTTGGATGAAGTAACTAATGAAAATAACTCAGACAGAACAATCGGAGAGAAAGAGTCTAACCAATACCGGCATCACTGAAAGCAGCCAAAGATAACGATACGTCTTTGGGATGGTTATGAGTATTTTTTTCTCTAATAGTTAAAATGTTATTAGCAAAGAAAGTCATGAAGTCATTACTAGTTAAAGTTAAAGGAATACTCAGCTCAATAGAGCTCTGACTCTTTGTCAGCCTGGCTACAGTGCTGAAAGGAACCTGGGGTTGTTTCTTATTTTCTTCAATTAGTGATGAGTAGTAAGATGTCCTAGCTTTACGGAGGGCTTTTTTTTATAGAGCAACAGACTCTTTTTCCAGGCTAAGTGAAGATCTTCTAAATTAGTGAGACGCCATTTCCTCTCCAACTTACGGGGTATCTGCTTTAAGCTGCGAGTTTGTGAGTTATACCACGGAGGTCAGGCACTTCTGATTTAAAGCTCTCTTTTTCAGAGGAGCTACAGCATCCACAGTTGTCTTCAATGAGGATGTAAAACTACTGACGAGATACTCTATCTCACTTACAGAGTTTAGGTAGCTACTCTGCACTGTGTTGGTATATGGCATTAGAGAACATAAAGAAGGAATCATATCCTTAAACCTAGTTACAGCGCTTTCTGAAAGACCTCTAGTGTAATGAAACTTATTCCCCACTGCTTGGTAGTCCATCAGAGTAAATGTAAATGTTATTAAGAAATGATCAGACAGAAGGGAGTTTTCAGGGAATACTGTTTAAGTCTTCAATTTCCATACCATAAGTCAGAACAAGATCTAAGATATGATTAAAGTGGTGGGTGGACTCATTTACATTTTGAGCAAAGCCAATTGAATCTAATAATAGATTAAATGCAGTGTTGAGGCTGTCATTCTCAGCATCTGTGTGGATGTTAAAATCGCCCACTATAATTATCTTATCTATATTATCAATGAAACCATTTTGCTGTTCTCACTGTTGTAAAATATTTTGATGAAAGAGAAATGTGAGCATTCACACACACACACACACACACACACACACACACAGTGTGAGGATAAACCATTTCACTGTTCGGTTCATAAAAAACTTGGATCAAAGAACACTTACAATGTTATCAAAACAGAAATGAAAATGAAACCATGCTATTCTCATTGCTGCCTCAAGTCCTCCCTGCACCCTCTCTCCCTCCTGCTCCTAATCTCCCTCCCATCTTTACCTCATCTCCCTACATTCTCTCTCCCTGCAGTCCCTCCTTCACCTCATCTCCGTCCTGTCCCTCCTTCACCTCCTTTCCACCTTTTCCCTTCTGCACCTTGTCTGCATCCTTCACTTCACTTCCATCCAGTTGCTACTTCAATTTCTTTCCCTCCTTCACCTCACCTTCCTCCAGTCACTCCTTCACTCCTCTAGGCCAGTCCCTCCTTCAACCTCCTCTCCCTCCTGTCCCTCCTGCACTTGCTCTCCCTCCAGTCCCTCCTTCACATCCTCTCCTTCATGCTCCTCAACTCCTTCCAATTTCTCTTTCACCTCCTCTCCCTCCAGTCCCTCCTTCACATGCTCTCCCTCCTGCTTCTCACGTCCTTCCAGTCTCTCCTTCAACTCATCTCCATCCAGTCTCTACTTGACCTCCTCTCCCTCCTTCACCTCCTCTCCCTCCTTCACCCCCTCTCCCTCCTTCACCCCCTCTCCCTCCTCCCCCTCCAGTCCCTCCTTCACCTGCCCTCCCTCCTTCAACTCCTGTCCCTCCTTCACCTTTTCTCCCTCAAGTCCCTCCTGCAGCTTATCTCGGTCCAGTCTCTCCTACACCTCCTCTCTCTCCAGTCACCCCTTAACTTCCTCTTCTCTAGAAATGAATGAAAAAGAACCATTTGCAAAAGACAAAAGCACCAGAGAGTTGCTGCAGTTTAAACAGCACAGAGAGAAAACACGATGACAATTGTAAATTAACATCCCACCAAAATATATATTTTTTTATGCTTTTCATCTGGCATTTTTACATGAACCTGATCAGAGTGTCTCAAATGCATTTCTCCTGTTATTAATGTACTGATTACCCATAATGCACTGGAGACAGCATGTCCACACTAAAACCTTCAGAATTTTATTTTGACTTCATAAAACGTCAGACGTGACATTAATTTTAAAAAACTTATCCAAATTACTTTGGTTAAAATGTTAACCATAAGTTAAAACTGTATGCCTCTGGATAACTTGAGTGATATTGCCAGTGAGTCAGTATGGGGTCAAAAGAAATTATCCCTTTTTTTTGTAACCAGTTCTTCTTTGTCTGAAGAGGATAGAGCAGTTTCTCCTGAAACTAGCTCTCCTCTGTTTGCAGAGGACAGAAATGTACATCTACTACAAAACAGTTAACAGGTAAGTACTCAAATCTTTGATATCAAACTTCATAAATGTTTGTAACTGTTAAGCTTTGTTTACCACTGTTGAGTTATTTTTCCTTGCAGCACGTTGCATTCGGGTGAAAAAGGCGATGGAGAGAGAAAACACTTTCAGCCGAGCCTGGCATATTTATTGGCGAGATACACTCATCATTCTCACGGTGTAACCGCAGCTCTCAGAAAAAGAAAAGAAGAAAAAGAAGCGTGGCACTACAGCACCTCACAGTGGCATAACTCTATACTTCCACAGTAGACGCAGAACTACATATTACATAGAATTGGGGACATATGCTGTCAGTGACATTTAACACCCCCACTTGTTCTTGTAATCAAAATAAGAGTAAATAACAGACAAAGACACAGAGTGAATGTGGACTCCCGTCTTACACATTTCAAACTCCAAACAGTAGCTTCAAACGTCTTCAGTTTGAACTTATTTACAGGTTGGGTCATTATATCAGCGAAAATATCCTCGGTAGGACAATAAACCAAGGTTACTCTTCCCTCACTTACAGTAGACCTGATAAAAGGTACTTTATGTCTACATGCTTAGCTCTTTGTTGACAGGGTTTTTGGCAAGAGCAATTGTTCCCTGATTCCACTCTACTGGTGGTTGGCTCTCACTCCGGTATTGTATCACTTCCTGTTCCGGAGCACAGCGGTGTTTTGCTGTATCTGTTAGCTGTTTAATCTGCGCAGTTAGATTGATCTAGTTAACTAGATAACGATTTGTTTCACAGTGTAATCTTCACGTGCCTTAACTAAAGCACTCCCTCTGCTGAATCACCTCTAAATTATTTACACATTATTCACTTTGTGTGTTTTTAGGAATCCGCTAGCTTAGCGCAGCTATTAGCTCTTAGCCGGTTTAGCATGGCGGCTTCTCCTGTCTCTCCTGCACTTTTCTGCTCTGGGTGTGAAATGTTTAGTTATTCCTCGGCCTCCTTTAGCAGTAATGGTACTTGTAATAAGTGTAGCTTATTCATAGCTTTGGAGGCCAGGCTGGGCGAATTGGAGACTCGGCTCCGCACCGTGGAAAATTCTACAGCTAGCCAGGCCCCTGTAGTCAGTGCGGACCAAGGTAGCTTAGCCGCCGTTAGTTTCCCTCTGGCAGATCCCGAGCAGCCAGGAAAGCAGGCCGACTGGGTGACTGTGAGGAGGAAGGGTAGTCCTCAACAGAAGCCCCCTGTACACCGTCAACCCGTTCACATTTCTAACCATTTTTCCCCACTCGACGACACACCCGCCGAGGATCAAACTCTGGTTATTGGCGACTCTGCTTTGAGAAATGTGAAGTTAGCGACACCAGCAACCATAGTCAATTGTCTTCCGGGGGCCAGAGCAGGCGACATTGAAGGAAATTTGAAACTGCTGGCTAAGGCTAAGGCTAAATTTGGTAAGATTGTAATTCACGTCGGCAGTAATGACACCCGGTTACGCCAATCGGAGGTCACTAAAATTAACATTGAATCGGTGTGTAACTTTGCAAAAACAATGTCGGACTCTGTAGTTTTCTCTGGGCCCCTCCCCAATCGGACCGGGAGTGACATGTTTAGCCGCATGTTCTCCTTGAATTGCTGGCTGTCTGAGTGGTGTCCAAAAAATGAGGTGGGCTTCATAGATAATTGGCAAAGCTTCTGGGGAAAACCTGGTCTTGTTAGGAGAGACGGCATCCATCCCACTTTGGATGGAGCAGCTCTCATTTCTAGAAATCTGGCCAATTTTCTTAAATCCTCCAAACCGTGACTATCCAGGGTTGGGACCAGGAAGCAGAGTTGTAGTCTTACACACCTCTCTGCAGCTTCTCTCCCCCTGCCATCCCCTCATTACCCCATCACCGTAGAGACGGTGCCTGCTCCCAGACCACCAATAACCAGCAAAAATCTATTTAAGCATAAAAATTCAAAAAGAAAAAATAATATAGCACCTTCAACTGCACCACAGACTAAAACAGTAAATGTGGTCTATTAAACATTAGGTCTCTCTCTTCTAAGTCCCTGTTAGTAAATGATATAATAATTGATCAACATATTGATTTATTCTGTCTTACAGAACCTGGTTACAGCAGGATGAATATGTTAGTTTAAATGAGTCAACTCCCCCGAGTCACACTAACTGCCAGAATGCTCGTAGCACGGACCGAGGCGGAGGATTAGCAGCAATCTTCCATTCCAGCTTATTAATTAATCAAAACCCAGACAGAGCTTTAATTCATTTGAAAGCTTGACTCTTAGTCTTGTCCATCCAAATTGGAAGTCCCAAAACCCAGTTTTATTTGTTATTATCTATCGTCCACCTGGTTGTTACTGTGAGTTTCTCTGTGAATTTTCAGACCTTTTGTCTGACTTAGTGCTTAGCTCAGATAAGATAATTATAGTGGGCGATTTTAACATCCACACAGATGCTGAGAATGACAGCCTCAACACTGCATTTAATCTATTATTAGATTCAATTGGCTTTGCTCAAAATGTAAATGAGTCCACCCACCACTTTAATCATATCTTAGATCTTGTTCTGACTTATGGTATGGAAATTGAAGACTTAACAGTATTCCCTGAAAACTCCCTTCTGTCTGATCATTTCTTAATAACATTTACATTTACTCTGATGGACTACCCAGCAGTGGGGAATAAGTTTCATTACACTAGAAGTCTTTCAGAAAGCGCTGTAACTAGGTTTAAGGATATGATTCCTTCTTTATGTTCTCTAATGCCATATACCAACACAGTGCAGCGTAGCTACCTAAACTCTGTAAGTGAGATAGAGTATCTCGTCAATAGTTTTACATCCTCATTGAAGACAACTTTGGATGCTGTAGCTCCTCTGAAAAAGAGAGCTTTAAATCAGAAGTGCCTGACTCCGTGGTATAACTCACAAACTCGCAGCTTAAAGCAGATACCCCGTAAGTTGGAGAGGAAATGGCGTCTCACTAATTTAGAAGATCTTCACTTAGCCTGGAAAAAGAGTCTGTTGCTCTATAAAAAAAAGCCCTCCGTAAAGCTAGGACATCTTACTACTCATCACTAATTGAAGAAAATAAGAACAACCCCAGGTTTCCTTTCAGCACTGTAGCCAGGCTGACAAAGAGTCAGAGCTCTATTGAGCTCAGTATTCCTTTAACTTAACTAGTAATGACTTCATGACTTTCTTTGCTAATAACATTTTAACTATTAGAGAAAAAATACTCATAACCATCCCAAAGACGTATCGTTATCTTTGGCTGCTTTCAGTGATGCCGGTATTTGGTTAGACTCTTTCTCTCCGATTGTTCTGTCTGAGTTATTTTCATTAGTTACTTCATCCAAACCATCAACATGTCTATTAGACCCCATTCCTACCAGGCTGCTCAAGGAAGCCCTACCATTATTTAATGCTTCGATCTTAAATATGATCAGTCTATCTTTATTAGTTGGCTATGTACCACAGGCTTTTAAGGTGGCAGTAATTAAACCATTACTTAAAAAGCCATCACTTGACCCAGCTATCTTAGCTAATTATAGGCCAATTTCCAACCTTCCTTTTCTCTCAAAAATTCTTGAAAGGGTAGTTGTAAAACAGCTAACTGATCATCTGCAGAGGAATGGTCTATTTGAAGAGTTTCAGTCAGGTTTTAGAATTCATCATAGTACAGAAACAGCATTAGTGAAGGTTACAAATGATCTTCTTATGGCCTCAGACAGTGGACTCATCTCTGTGCTTGTTCTGTTAGACCTCAGTGCTGCTTTTGATACTGTTGACCATAAAATTTTATTACAGAGATTAGAGCATGCCATAGGTATTAAAGGCACTGCACTGCGGTGGTTTGAATCATATTTATCTAATAGATTACAATTTGTTCATGTAAATGGGGAATCTTTTTCACAGACTAAGGTTAATTATGGAGTTCCACAAGGTTCTGTGCTAGGACCAATTTTATTCACTTTATACATGCTTCCCTTAGGCAGTATTATTAGACGGCATTGCTTAAATTTTCATTGTTACGCAGATTATACCCAGCTTTATCTATCCATGAAGCCAGAGGACACACACCAATTAGCTAAACTGCAGGATTGTCTTACAGACATAAAGACATGGATGACCTCTAATTTCCTGCTTTTAAACTCAGATAAAACTGAAGTTATTGTACTTGGCCCCACAAATCTTAGAAACATGGTGTCTAACCAGATCCTTACTCTGGATGGCATTACCCTGACCTCTAGTAATACTGTGAGAAATCTTGGAGTCATTTTTGATCAGGATATGTCATTCAAAGCGCTATATTAAACAAATATGTAGGACTGCTTTTTTGCATTTACGCAATATCTCTAAAATTAGAAAGGTCTTGTCTCAGAGTGATGCTGAAAAACTAATTCATGCATTTATTTCCTCTAGGCTGGACTATTGTAATTCATTATTATCAGGTTGTCCTAAAAGTTCCCTGAAAAGCCTTCAGTTAATTCAAAATGCTACCATATCACCCCAATAGAGCGCTTCGCTCTCAGACTGCAGGCTTACTTGTAGTTCCTAGGGTTTGTAAGAGTAGAATGGGAGGCAGAGCCTTCAGCTTTCAGGCTCCTCTCCTGTGGAACCAGCTCCCAATTCAGATCAGGGAGACAGACACCCTCTCTACTTTTAAGATTAGGCTTAAAACTTTCCTTTTTGCTAAAGCTTATAGTTAGGGCTGGATCAGGTGACCCTGAACCATCCCTTAGTTATGCTGCTATAGACTTAGACTGCTGGGGGGTTCCCATCATGCACTGAGTGTTTCTTTCTCTTTTTGCTCTGTATGCACCACTCTGCATTTAATCATTAGTGATTGATCTCTGCTCCCCTCCACAGCATGTCTTTTTCCTGGTTCTCTCCCTCAGCCCCAACCAGTCCCAGCAGAAGACTGCCCCTCCCTGAGCCTGCTTCTGCTGGAGGTTTCTTCCTGTTAAAAGGGAGTTTTTCCTTCTCACTGTTGCCAAGTGCTTGCTCACAGGGGGTCGTTTTGACCGTTGGGGTTTTTATGTAATTATTGTATGGCCTTGCCTTACAATACAAAGCGCCTTGGGGCAACTGTTTGTTGTGATTTGGCGCTATATAAATTAAATTGATTGATTGATTGATTATCCTCATGCACAATAGGTTGTGTGTTATCTATACCCTCAATCAAGTTCTCCAAGTACAGACATTCTTGTATGGTTGAAGCAAAGGCTATGTACTCGGCGTCACAGGTGGAGAGTGCAACCATAGGCTGTTTCCTAGTTTTCCATGAAACTAGTGAACTGTTTTTACTGAGACTTACACAGTATCCTGTGGTACTGCGCCTGTCGCTGACATCAGACGCCCAGTCAGCATCACTGTAGGCCTGTATACCAAGCTTATCACTGTTGTTCCTTCTGAAGCACAAACCTTTGTCAGAAGTGCCTTTGAGGTACCTTAGTACGTGTTTCACAGTAACCCACTGCTCCTCTGTAGGCTCAGCAAAATACTGTGACAACCTGCTGACCACAAAGCTTAAGTCTGGCCTGGTACAAGTGGATAAGTATATGAGGCTTCCAACAGCCTCCCTGTACATTCTGACATCACTCATTTTTGCTCCATCCTCAGTATATTCAAGCTTCTGATCGCATGGTGTTTCTCTGGTTCAGCAGTTTTCCATCTTAAAACACTGTAACACCTTGTTAATGTATTTTTCCTGTGACATTGTTACACATCCATCGGATTGGTTGAAATCGATACCCAGGAAATACTTGAGTCTGCCTAGATCTTTCATTTTAAACTTTCCTGTAAGCACCTCTTTCACCTCTCTCAAAATCTTCTCATGGCTTGCTGCCATAATCAAGTCATCTACCCATATGATTATGACCACCTTCTCGTCATTTGACTCTTTAGCATAAACACAGTGGTCAGCTGAGTTTGCGTGAACCCATTCTTAGTTAAACAATCGTGCATCCGCCCGGACTGTTTGAGACCATAGAGTGATTTTTCAAGTTTATACACTACGCGGTCATCCATCTCCTCATAACCTGCTGGTGTGTTGATGTATATTTCATAATCTATGGGGGCGTGCAAATACGCTGTTTTCACATCCATCTGATGCAGGAGTAGCCCCTCCTGTGCCGCTTTTTGCAACATCACCCTAACACTCGTTAGGTTTGCAGTGAGTGAAAATGTTTCCCCATAATCTATTCCCATGACTTGACTGTGACCCTTGGCCACAAATCGTGCTTTATACTTGTCTTTTCCATCTACATCACTCTTGATAGAGTAAACCCATTTACCCCCCACTGTTTTCATGCCTGGTGGCAGGGTTGTCACAGTAAATGTTTTGTTGTCATTAGTGATTGGACCTCCTCATCCATGGCTTTTCTCCACTCTTTAGAGTTAGCTGACATCATAGCCTCCTCATAGGTCTGTGGAACACCGCATACAGCCCTGTAGCAGTAGTCTACTGTGGTATGAGCCCCATCACTGTCACTGTTATCACATACAAAGTCATTTAAGTAAATTGGTTTCCTTCTTTCTCTAGATGGATACCTCCTGCTCTCAGGTTCATCACTTGTCACACTCTGTTGTGTTTGGGTATGATCAGCAGGCCTCATAACAGAAGTTGAACTAACACTGTGAACATTTCTCCTCTGTCCACTTGGCTCCTGAGCATTTTCTGTGCTCCTATTAACCTCCTGTGTGGTCTCCCTAGACATAGATTGTCTTGTGTTGTCATAGTTGTCATTTTGGTAAGTCTTATCTGTCTGTGTCTCCTTTTCTGCAGCTGTCCTGGTCACAAACTTCACCAGTCTGTGTTTTAACACCCTGTTTGTATCTGGATGATATACCAAGTATGCTGGGCTGTTCTTATCATATCCCACAAAACGCCCCTGGTCACACCTGGAATCCAGTTTTCTGTTTTCCTGTTTGTAAGTGTAGCATACTGACCCAAACTTTTGCATTTTTGATAAATTAGCCTTTTTACCTGTCAGCATTTGGTAAGGAGTCTGTCCTGTATGCCTGTTAAAGCATTTGTTACGTACAACTGCTGCTGTTTGTACTGCATAATGCCACAAATATTTTGGCAGTTTGCTTTCAACTAGCATGCACCGACCCATCTGAAAAAGGGTACACCAGCCCCGTTCTGCAGTCCCGTTCTGGTGAGGGGAATATGGAGCTGACATCTCATGTCTGATTTGATTTTTCCTCATCAGTGTTTGAAAATCATCAATGCATGTATACTCTGTTCCGTTGTTGGACCTGAGATATTTCACTTTCCCGTAAGGGGACACATCTGGTAGGAATTTTTCCGTAGCTTGAACGGTGTCACTTTTCGTGTCATGTCTGTATGTCATGACATGCATTGCAATTATCCTCAGACTCACCCTCAGTATGCAAGTAATATAGTTTACCATGTACATGTATGTCAAATCTGGTACCATTTCTGGTTATCAGTGCACCTTTCTCTTCTTTGAACTGTGGCTCCATTTGCTGTTGCCACCTTCACTGAGAAGATGTTCTGAGGGTATGACGGTATGTACAAAGCGTCTTTCAGCGTCGCCTTGTGTCGCTGTCCTCTGTTGTTGATTAGGGAAACCTCAGCAGTCCCCCTTTTCTGAGGACCCGCTGCATCGGGTCCCATCTGCCAACTCGACGCTGTGCCTTTCTGGTCTGAAGGTGCTGTCAAAGTTTTTAAACTTTGTTGTGTCGATGATGATGTGAGAGGTGGCTCCCGTATCCACCATCAGCCCTCTCTCCTGGATGCCACTCACCTGCTGTTGCTGGGTGCCGGTGTTGCCGTCTCTTATCCTGAATGCGAAGTCAGCTCCATCATCTCCGTGTGTGACTTTACATGCTCCATCCAGTTTATCCTTCCTGTCCTTGTCTTTACGCCTACACATGGAGTCTTTGTGTGTGACGCTTCGGCAACGACTACACCATGTCGTTTGTCGACATTCTTTCGCTCGATGACCCTTGGTGCCACATTTAAAGCACACCATCTCTGTGTCGTCTCTGCACCGGTCAAGTGCGTTTGTTTGGGCGCATCGCCGCCCAGTTCTCTTGTGATTCTTCATTACACTGTCTCTTGACTCAGCCGCACTTATTTTTTCTGTTTCCTCAAACTTCGCAACTTAGTCTTAAATTCTGTAAATGTGATATTATCATCTGTATGTGCCACGTGTATGGCAAATGGCTTGTAACTCTCAGGCAGTCCTTTCAAGACCATAGCCACAAGTAGACCGTCTCCCAACGTCTCACCTGCATTCCGCAGTGCTGTAATGGCAGCTTCTGCTCTGATGACATAGTCCATGACACTTTCATTGTTCGCCTTCTGAAGTGATGTAAGCATTGTGTACAGGTTAATTATCCCGGGTTTCCCCTTCCAAGCATAAAACTCTCTTAATATTTTGAGAGCCTTTCTTCTATCATTGGGCGCGTCTCTCATAATCAATGAGCGGCTTTTGTCATCTAAAAGTAGGATCATCTCAACGTATGCATCAGCATTTTTCTTTCTGTCTGCTGCACTTTCTACTTCGGTCAACGGTTCTCCCAGGACCATGTCTTTCAGTCCCAACAAATGGAAGTGTCCCAACATTTTTGTCTCCCAGAGCTCATATTTACTCTCATCTCCGTCGAACTCCAGTCGAGGCAACCTACTTGTCCCTCGTTGATCCTTGATGCTAGCTTGCTCCTCTTGCTAGGCTAGCAGTCCGTTAGCATGCTGTCCGCGTTGTTACTTCACAACTGAAAACCTGCAAATTTTCTCCCGAACAGCTCCTGGGCCCATAACCTGTTGTGTTATTTTTCCTTGCAGCACGATGCATTCGGGTGAAAAAGGCGATGGAGAGAGAAACCACTTTCAGCCGAGCCTGGCATATTTATTGGCGAGATACACTCATCATTCTCACGGTGTAACCGCAGCTCTCAGAAAAAGAAAAGAAGAAAAAGAAGCGTGGCACTATAGCGCCTCACAGTTGCATAACTCTATACTTCAACAGAAAACGCAGAACTACATATTACATAGAATTGGGGACATATGCTGTCAGTGACATTTAACAACCACGTCTGAAAAAAGATGTTAACAGTCTAAAAATTATCGGACCAAAATTTATCGGAAGATAACTGGTCTGCTGATGGTTTTCAAAATTATCTGATAAGATAATCCGATAATTAAAATATTATCTTTGATAATTCAGGGTTAGCAGATTAGCAGAACTGTGCCCACCACTGGAAACACACTGTCAAAAAAAATTTCAAGCACTGAAAACTACTTGCACGTTAGCCATCCTCAGAGTGACCTGGGTTACTCGTATGGCAAGGCATTTGAAACTTTTTAAGTATTTGCTTTTTTCTTTTTATTTGCCATGTCCTGATTAAAAAATAGATAGCCAAGAAAAGAGGAAAGTAAGTGTATTTCTGTTACAAGGAGCATGCGGCTGAAACACATCAGGACACTGACAGCAAGGAAGACAACAGTTAAGTCCCTCAAAGAACACACTGGACGGAACAAATGTAAAGCTCTCCTCAGCCTGTGAAAGACAGAAACCATTATTTAAGGGATTATAAATTGTAAATGAACAACCCAGTACTTAATATACTAACTCACAACAACACTCACAGAGTGAAATAAAATGCTGACTGACCCTTGATGAACTGCCTGTTTTAAACATAGTTTTCATAAACAGGAGGGGAACAGAGAGATTTTTAGTATTCTGTAAATGGGTCACTGTGGCCACAAAGGTGCAGTATTTAGGTTCTGTTGACATGGTTTTAAGCAACAGGTGTTTACTGTTTTGTAAATATTCACCATGTTCCAATAAATGGGATCACCCCCCAAAGAAGAAAAGTCTTTGACATTGTTTATTTTAATACTCACTGGATCAAAAAATGCTGCCTGGCCTATAAACACCAAAGAGGGAGAACAACACCTCAAACAAATTAAAGTCTGAGAAAGAGAGAGAGAGAGAGAATGGGACATAATGATTGAGTCACATCACAGTATATTCAATCAGAGATGGTTTGATAATAATAATAATAATAATAATAATAATAATAATAATACTGCACCTCTGAAATTGACTTCCCTTATTAGATGAACAGTTTAGTCAACAGCTCAGTCTTCTGTATTGCTCTGTTGATCACAGTGTCTGTGTCCAGGTGCATGAGGACGTCCTTCTCAGCATCATCAACATGAAATCCTCCTGTGGTCCTGTGAGCTCCTGAGTCTCTTTTACAGTTTTTTTTTAATGACTGCATAAACACTAAAAACAACATAATTACATAATGACCAACACCTTACACTCAAGGAGCAAAACGCTGGACCAGATTTTAACATCTATAAACACAAAGTCAGCTTCACATTTTTTGCAGAACAATACACACAGTGATTTGTGAAACACTAAACACACTTGCATACACAGAAGTATATCATGATGTCTCTTTCTTGCAGTTCCAAAGCACTGACTGACAAATCACCACACCCATGAGTCAGATGATTAAACACACACATCAGGTGTGCAAACACCTGATTGTTTTATTGTAGACACACAGATCAGGTTTGAGCACTACAAAAATGCAGCAGGTGATGTCACCTGCTTTAAACCAAAATAGAAGAAGTCAGAGGAAGAAGAGTGAAGATGAGGGGGGAATCCATGGAGGATGAGCAGGAGGTCAAGGAAGAGGAAGACCTGAAACAGGAGGAGAATATCCTCAAAGAAGAAGCAAACCAAATTTGTCAAATGAAATTCATGCAACACTAGCTGATCACGTCATCAACCATGGATTGACGCTGAGGGAGGCTGGACTAAGAGTTCAGGCAAATCTTAGCAGATTTACAGTGACATCTGTCACAAGCACATTTCGACAAGAAAATGGGTCAAAAAAAAAATGTCAACAATTACAGTACTCAGCTACTTACTGTGTTATATGCACCATATCAGCACTTTTGATAGCCCTTCCTGTGTCATTTTACAGTAGCTTACATGTTTTTTTTTTTCTATAGAGGTTTGAGGGCCAAGAATCATAAAGAGGAAGGGGAGCCATATTCACACCAGAACAAGAGAGAGAGAGAGAGAGAGAGAGAGAGAGAGAGAGAGAGAGAGAGAGAGAGAGAGAGAGAGAGAGAGAGAGAGAGATCATAAACATGGTTTTGACCACTAATGTCATCAGGCTCAGAGAACTTCAAGCCAACATTACTGGTAACAGTGATATTTTCAAAAATGTCCATCAGGGCTCTCTGACAACACGAGCATGCATCCTGAAAAGACAAAGATCAGGTGAAACAGAGAGGACCAAATAGCTGCAGTATGTGGAGGCATGTATTGTTCACTTTAGCATTGTAATGTTACAGACTGCACATATAACCATTTGTGCATGTAAATTTACTGTATACTAGACCTATGCTGAACTACACAATCTTGTCTTTCATTGTATTTCAGAGCATGAATCCATACATAGCTGAGGCAGGGTTCAACCTCAGTAAAGCACGAAGAAGAGACAGAAATATCACTGGCCACAGGGCAATAATTAATGTCCCACGGCAACGTGGGGGGTAACATCACCCTTTGTGCTGCCATTTCACAGAATGGGCTCCTCCACCATTATGCCAAAATACAAATACAATTCTCACATTTTTGGACCGCTTGCACAACCTTGTCACTGTAATTAACTCAATGCACCAGATGCAACACATCTGGGACAATGTGTCATTCCGCAGCTCTGCTCTGGTGCAGAACTGGCTTCAGCACCATCCACAGTTTACAGTACTGTAGTTTCCACCATATTCTCCATTTCTAAACCCCATCAAAGAGTTTTTTCTCGACACGGCAGTGGAAGGTTTATGATCTTAGGCTCAGGTGCCCCTCATTCATGCCATGGAAGAGGCTTATGACCAAATCGAACCCGCCACTGTGCAAGGACGGAGCCGTCATTCAAGACTGTTCTTCCCACGTTGTCTTGCCAATGAGAACGTTGCCTGCGATGTTGATGAAATTCTCTGGTCAGATCCAGCAGGTGAAGAGATGTGTCATATTTAATTTATTTTAATTCATACTTCTTCTTGTTTTCTTCTTTTACTTTACATTTTTTAACCTGTACTGGTAGTACAGTATTTTTATTTGTCTATTTTCTGGTCTTACAGTGTTACATGTTTCCTTGTGATTGTCTATGTTGACTCATTTTGGTTATATGAAGAGAAATAAATCATATTTTCAATAGTCTTCAATAGTGTTTGGTGAATTGACCATGTTGTGTACATTTGTACTTTATCTGTGTACTTCGCTGACAGTAATCTAATCACTGAGAGGTAGAATTGCTCAAGGTGTTTTAAGTTAAACAGCAGTGTGTAACTGGTTCAAACAGAATTGAGCCTTATGAAATGTGTTTCATATGGTAACATGATATGGTTTATATAAATGGATATATAGTTTTTACAAGAGTGTTTCATTTTGCACAGGATCTGAGGTGTTCTGCATATTGTGGGGGTGGTTGTGCTAATTGTGTAGTGTTTTGAAATTTCGAGCCCTATTTTCAAAATCATGATTAAGCAATCATAAAAAAATAATAATAAAATTTTAACTATTAGAGAAAAAATTACTCATAACCATCCCAAAGACGTATCGTTATCTTTGGCTGCTTTCAGTGATGCCGGTATTTGGTTAGACTCTTTCTCTCAGATTGTTCTGTCTGAGTTATTTTCATCAGTTACTTCATCCAAACCATCAACATGTCTATTAGACCCCATTCCTACCAGGCTGCTCAAGGAAGCCCTACCATTATTTAATGCTTCGATCTTAAATATGATCAATCTATCTTTGTTAGTTGGCTATGTACCACAGGCTTTTAAGGTGGCAGTAATTAAACCATTACTTAAAAAGCCATCACTTGACCCAGCTATCTTAGCTAATTATAGGCCAATCTCCAACCTTCCTTTTCTCTCAAAAATTCTTGAAAGGGTAGTTGTAAAACAGCTAACTGATCATCTGCAGAGGAATGGTCTATTTGAAGAGTTTCAGTCAGGTTTTAGAATTCATCATAGTACAGAAACAGCATTAGTGAAGGTTACAAATGATCTTCTTATGGCCTCGGACAGTGGACTCATCTCTGTGCTTGTTCTGTTGACCATAAAATTTTATTACAGAGATTAGAGCATGCCATAGGTATTAAAGGCACTGTGCTGCTGTGGTTTGAATCATATTTGTCTAATAGATTACAATTTGTTCATGTAAATGGGGAATCTTCTTCACAGACTAAAGTTAATTATGGAGTTCCACAAGGTTCTGTGCTAGGACCAATTTTATTCACTTTATACATGCTTCCCTTAGGCAGTATTATTAGACTGTATTGCTTAAATTTTCATTGTTATGCAGATGATACCCAGCTTTATCTATCCATGAAGCCAGAGGACACACACCAATTAGCTAAACTGCAGGATTGTCTTATAGACATAAAGACATGGATGACCTCTAATTTCCTGCTTTTAAACTCAGATAAAACTGAAGTTATTGTACTTGGCACCACAAATCTTAGAAACATGGTGTCTAACCAGATCCTTACTCTGGATGGCATTACCCTGACCTCTAGTAATACTGTGAGAAATCTTGGAGTTTTTTTTTGATCAGGATATGTCATTAAAAGCGCATATTAAACAAATATGTAGGACTGCTTTTTTGCATTTACGCAATATCTCTAAAATTAGAAAGGTCTTGTCTCAGAGTGATGCTGAAAAACTAATTCATGCATTTATTTCCTCTAGGCTGGACTATCAGGTTGTCCTAAAAGTTCCCTAAAAAGCCTTCAGTTAATTCAAAATGCTGCAGCTAGAGTACTAACGGGGACTAGAAGGAGAGAGCATATCTCACCCATATTGGCCTCTCTTCATTGGCTTCCTGTTAATTCTAGAATTGAATTTAAAATTCTTCTTCTTACTTATAAGGTTTTGAATAATCAGGTCCCATCTTATCTTAGGGACCTCGTAGTACCATATCACCCCAATAGAGCGCTTCGCTCTCAGACTGCAGGCTTACTTGTAGTTCCTAAGGTTTGTAAGAGTAGAATGGGAGGCAGAGCCTTCAGCTTTCAGGCTCCTCTCCTGTGGAACCAGCTCCCAATTCAGATCAGGGAGACAGACACCCTCTCTACTTTTAAGATTAGGCTTAAAACTTTCCTTTTTGCTAAAGCTTATAGTTAGGGCTGGATCAGGTGACCCTGAACCATCCCTTAGTTATGCTGCTATAGACTTAGACTGCTGGGGGGTTCCCATGATGCACTGTTTCTTTCTCTTTTTGCTCTGTATGCACCACTCTGCATTTAATCATTAGTGATCGATCTCTGCTCCCCTCCACAGCATGTCTTTTTCCTGGTTCTCTCCCTCAGCCCCAACCAGTCCCAGCAGAAGACTGCCCCTCCCTGAGCCTGGTTCTGCTGGAGGTTTCTTCCTGTTAAAAGGGAGTTTTTCCTTCCCACTGTAGCCAAGTGCTTGTTCACAAGGGGTCGTTTTGACCGTTGGGGTTTTACATAATTATTGTATGGCCTTGCCTTACAATATAAAGCAACTGTTTGTTGTGATTTGGCGCTATATAAAAAAACAAATGATTGATTGATTGATAATAATATGTAATAATTTATTATATATATATATATATATATATATATATATATATATTTATATATATATATATATATATATATATATATATATATATATATATATATATATATATATATATATATATATATATATATATATATCATCATGCCTCAAAGGGAATGTGTCTTGTCTTATGATCATGATGATATTAAAGGGTTTATTTAAAACTATACAACAAAAATGCATATTGAAACTAACATCATGAGTGTTGTATATTTATGAACTTTCACAAATATACAAAACACTACATTAACAATTTCAGTATGAGTAATGCAGATGCTAGTGCAGTTTTTAAAATATATTACTCTGACATACATATATACAGTACACACATACATACATACATACGCCTGCTGCTACTACTACTAAAAATAAGAGTAATGATGATGATGATGATGATGATGATAATAATTAGGGAATACAACACATTCATGACCCCTTTCACCAAAATCACATACCCATACATTATGATTTATTTCTCAGCTTGTACAAGGTCAAAATGCAAAAGTTTGGATCAGCTAAAAGACAGGTCCTAGGGGATGTTATGGATGCAAAAACAATTGAAAGTAAATAATACTTTGTAGGAGAAAATGAGGTTTGTCCCCCCCCCCTAAAAAAGAATTCCGATTTATGTCTTTATTTGCTTGGCGTTTCAGCTGTGGTTAGTTGATATGTGATTGAAGTGGATACCTTTGTAGAGGAGACTTTGCATGACATTTTAACGTATAATGAGTGTATGTTGGTGCCAGCATCGGTTAGTTATGAGTGTTCAAATGTTCCAAAACAGGGCAAGTCCCCAAATTTGGGTACTCTAGGGTTTAAGAGGTTAATAAGTTTTTATTTTAAAAATTTAAAACAGAAATGTTCATTCACACTGCGGTCATGCGTGTTTACTGTCCTCAGGTGGACACAATGCTCTACTGCAACATCAATGATCCCCCCATTTAAAAAAGAGACATTTCTTTTATTATTCACAAATATACAACACACTACATGAACAGTTTTAGTATTAATAATGCAACTGACTGCCTCTATTGTGGAGCAGAGGTGTGCGTTCTCTGATCAGTGACCCTCCTCACGGAGGGGTATTAAAAAAAGAATGAAAAGAAATAAAGCCAATCTCTTGGATTTTTAGTGCCTCAGATGTCTTTCTGTTGGGCTGACACATGTACTACATCTGACTTTTTCCTGAGTTCATTTTAGTGAATTTTCATAACTGTAATTGTGATATTCAAATTTATTCATATTTTTCAGATAACTCTCTAAATATTGGATTTTTTTTCTCTTTCGATCTGCATGTCCACGAAAATCAATTCAACTCAAATTGTTGTGTGGGCCGCTGAAGAGGAGGTACTGCTGGCCCACCACCACCAGAGGGCGCCCTGTCTGGAGTGCGGGCTCCAGGCACCAGAGGGCGCTGCCGCCTCACAGGAGCAGCCAGAGTGACAGCTGTCACCCATCACCTGAGACGAGACAGCTGATATCAATCAACAGGGAGGTATATCAGCAGGACGGCATCTCCACCTCATTGCCGAGATATCGCTCTACCAAGGAGGTAACGTATCCAGCCTAACGGATTATCTTTTGACCATTAAATACATTTTGCCTTTACACAGAAAGAGAAAAGACAGCAGGAGACTGTATTTTGGATAAGTACTCACATTCCTGCACTCACCTGTATTTTCCTGACAAGAGGTGGAGGTGGTGTTTCCACCCTGTGTGTTGCTGGGTGCAGCCGCACCCACACCTGACTGTTTCTGTTCCTTGCCAGCAGTACCGGATCCGACGAGCGGAGGCAGTGGCCACCTGGGGTTCGAGACGTGGCGGCTCCAGTATCCCCGGGGTTCGGTGGCAGAGGAAATCGGGTGGTTCCGGTTCGACTCGGACAGACGTCTCCTATCGTCGAGACTGCCCACACGACACCTTTGGAATTCGGTTACTGCTGTATTTGTAATCTGTTGTGTTTGTTGTGTGAATTCACAACAGTAAAACTTTATTTGACTTTCTCCATTGTCCGTTCATTTGCGCCCCCTGTTGTGGGTCCGTGTTCCTACACTTTCCCAACACAAATACTTTATTCAGGACACAAAACACGGCCCATAGCACAAAAAGACACAGAAGATACAAATACAAGAGTCAAAATAAATACAACAAAACAGTCAAAAATTCACAAAATAAAAAGTTTAAATATTTACAAAGATATTAAAAGGCCAATGGTTCCACAGTGTGGCGGTGAACCTGAGTGCACTCATTGCAGGGTTCAATAGTACTAGTTTTGCTGTTGGATGACTCAGAATGTTCACACATACAATTGTTCATGAGAATACCGAGGACAGCAGGACAGGTGGGGACACCAACACTGACAAACATCTGGCTGTCACGGCTCCATCGTAGTACTTTAATCAAGTGTCATGACGTCATTATCTGCCACATTTTTTGCAGACTGCTTTTTCTGTAGTGCGCCATAAGAGGGCGCTATAGATTGGGGTGCAAAAAGCTTTAAAAAGTTTCTTCACAGATGATCAACACTGATTAAATCTGAGGGGTCAGCATATTATCTTGTACAAACATCATCCAGCATCATCTGTAAACGTCCTTATCATCAGACAGGTCATCAGTTATATAATGTCCTAAATGTATAACCTTCCCACATATTTTAAGGGCAGAATCACACAGCGAGAAAGCAGGAAATGCCAATTTACTGTCCTCCTTGCATCGAGTAATCATATTACTCTTCTTCTGAAGAACAAAAATATTTAAAATAAAATCTAAAAAAAATGAACCATTTTATATATATATATATATATATATATATATATATATATATATATATATTTGTTTGTACCAACTTTCTCTTCACTTAAAATTTAAATAGAAAAAGTTTTTTTTTTTTTTTTTTGCACATATAAATGGCAGAGGTCAAATTTGTATTTTTGTGTCAAGTATCAAAGGTATTTTCTGCTTTTGGTTCTTTGTCAATGTGTATTTTATGATTTTTGAGGTCCAAACAAAAACAGACAGTTGCACCACCACCTCCCTGTGACCTTTGACCTCAGGTCTATCAGCTAGACTTTGGTTTCACCCCATAGAGGGGACACGTTCCTTATCGGTATCTGTGTGAATCCTGTATTGATGCTGAAACTCAGTTTGAAGTGTCAGCTTCAGTAAAAACGTTTTTGAGGTGATTTTCTGAAATTTAACCTTTGACCCTGACTGAGGTCTCAGAATGTTGCTCACTATAAGAAAGTTGTTTGACGTATAGCGAGATATTTGCTTTGGTTATCTTCTCATTTTTACCTAAAACCCTCACACACCAGAATCCCACAGCGCCTCCACCTGGATCACTGCAGCTATTACACACAATCACACTGAATAGTCATCCAGGTAGTGCCACGGAGCCACAAATATCTCTCAGGGATTTGAACCAATTTCCATTGAAAGGAAAATGTTCAAACACTTGTTTTATTGTTGAAATAAAGAAAATGTGACAATAACTGACTGACAGACTGGTGTCCTGTCCAGGGTGGACCCCGCCTCACACCCTATGACTGCTGGGATAGGCTCCACCCTCCGTGACCCTTCATTGGAATAAGAGGGTTTAGAATCTGGATGGATGACAATAATTCCTGTGTGATAATCAGACAAACAGAACATCAGGATGACAATGTGACGTCTTTGTGTCTGTTGTCCTGTTTGTCTTGTGTGTGTCAGATGATGTTTTGAAACACAAGGTTCGGTCAGATCGGCACACAGAAATGATCACACAGACTGCATTTTGCTAGAATAAAAAGGCGTATATTTATTCCCCACAAAAGCAGTTACATCAAACACAAGTGGTTGCAGCGCATTTTTCTCTTACCGTGACGCCTTTAAGGTGGAGAGCCAACACCTTCAGCAGAGTGCGCCTGTCAACCGGCTGGGCGTTCGTACGTTAACCCGCAGCAGACTCTGTTGAAGCATGGTTCTACTCCCTCTTTTCTAGTGTGTCCGCGAAGGGAGGGTGAGTGGCCAACTCAACCTCCCTGGCGCACATAATTTCTTTAATCAACAGGCATCTGAAAGTTATTTCAAAGATATAATAAAAGCAGTTCTTCACTCCCAGTTCAGAATGATCCCAGCATGCTTCACTCCCAGTCGTTAGTGGCTACGAAAACAAAGTCGTGCTATCAGTGTAATACTAACAAGTACATCCAGCTCTTCGCTCCCAGTTCAGACTGACCCCAGAGTGCTAAAACAAAATTAAATAACAAATACATTCTCAGGGTTACTTTAAGACAGGTGCAAAACAGCACAATAACATTTTTATTATACATTCCACTCTTGGTGTTTTGCACCAGTCAATTTATGTAACCACCAACAGATTCAGGTAAGGCTGGGCTCCAGCCTATTCCAGCGATTATGTCCTGCCATAGCATTTCCCACATTTCTTCCAGTGATTCACAAACAAAATTTTGAGTATTATACCTGTCCCAAACAATATACTCATACAAAACCCGATGTTGTGGGGTCTAATGTAACATTATATTGGTTTACTCCAAAAGGATCATGAATTAACAGTGTCAATTTCATCGCATTCGTTGAAATATTACCCATTCCACCTCTCGCCTTAAACGTGTAACATAGATACATGTAAAAGTGTTCTATAATTAATAGTATCAAAGGTGGCACTAAGGTACTCCTGGCAGTGACAGACATCCCTGAAAAGATATCCCACCAATGATGTGCTGATGCTTGCTGTACTAATTTTGCCACATGTTTTACCCGGTCACTAGCTATCAATGTAGACACCATGAGACTGGAGATGTTGGACGTAAGTGACTCTATTAATTGCTGAATTTCCGTAGATTGTTCCAATGCGCATTTGAAACGCTCCAGGGAAAGACTCCATGGGGAATGCAATACATCCCACTGTACCGAAGTCAGCCGACTCGATACAGAATAATTAGTCAAACGATACGTCCGGTTTCCCCAATGCCATAAGTGCACATTGTTCAGGCAGCCAGTAAACGGAACCGAAGGTACTTGTGAATTATTTTTCATTGTTGCAACACACAGAGCATGTGGGCCGATCTGCCACAACATTTCTCTTGGTGTTTCCCTAGTCCAGTCACAAAGTACAACCTCTGAGTCGGTTAGACATGGATTGGCATATCCTGTTTGCAGCACACAGGCCATACCTTTATCTGTTTTGTCACACATTTTGGTATCAAAAGTCGTATTAGTTTTTGGTTCTAACCACTCTCCATCCATATGCAAGAACCAATAACCATTAGCCGTTATCACAGGTAACACTTGATATTTACAAACAACCTTTGGTTGTGTCACATTGTACTGGGTCCAATACCCAGTACATACTGTTTCATTACATTGTGTATATTCTGGATGTAGCTTTAACCATAAGGTGTTGCTAATGTTCCAAATCCTTCTCCAATCATGATAGTTCCCTGTAGTAACTATTCGCTGAAATCTTTCCCTTTGAGCCTCTGCATGAATGGTTTGTAATGTACATGCTGTCCAATTTCCCGTATGCGAAATATTTTTAAATGCATCATAAGTTTCATTCCATAATTTCAATTGCCATTGAAAACTTTTTTGCCATAAATTAGCATTTTGTAATTGCCCCACCAATGTGGTTGGTAACCACTCTCCAACCTGATGGAGCGCTTGAGACGAATATTGTCCAGTATTAGATAGCATTGTTCTAGTTACCTCATTATCAACTGTGTTTGATACTCCCAGGACAGTCCCTGTTCCTCCTAATAGAGTATCATACCATGCCCTTCGACGTCTTCTGCAAATTGGAATTTTTGGAAAGGTAACTTGCCAATATACCTTTGTCTTCACTGTTGCTTGTGGCACAAGTAAAATTGTCCTGTTGACTTGTTTTAGTGAGATTTCTCCAGACGAGCTCCACTCGTGGTTGGACTTCTCTCACTTGATGTCCTTCCGTCATTCCCCAACAACCGGAGACCATGGCACCACCTACAAGGAGGAGTATGACCCAGCAGCCGACACCTCCAATCCCGGGGCTTCCACTGGTTGCCATAGCGACGCCCGCCTCTTGTGGTCCTCGATCGCCCGATCAGCAACTCCCAGCAGGGCATCAATCCGAGCCTAGACAACACAAGTGTAACTACGGGTAGAATGACAACGATTAGTCTTCTCTTACATAACACTTGATACAGGCACATTTACCCATTTTTCTTCACCCTGATAGAGTATACTAACAGTTGCATCATTCCCTTGAGCTATAATTTCTGCCGCCTTAGGCGGTCCGTTAGGTTGTTTCACCCAAACTTTGGCACCTGCTTGATCTGAGGCCTGTACCAACCCCATTTCACAAGGTTTAATGATTCCCCTTTGTTCAATATCAGGGGTTGTTCTCCAAACAATCTACAAACCACTCCAATCTCACCTTGATAATCTGCATCTATCACTCCGGCTTGAATAGTTAGCCCTTTGAGTGATAGACCACTACGTGGCAGGACATGCCCATATGTGCCCTTCGGACACTGTAGGCCTAGTCCTGTTTTTACCACTTGAATTTGGTCAGGTACCAATGTGACAGTAGTCAATGTTCTTAAGTCTAGTCCTGCTGAGCCTGGAGTTGCTCTGACAGGTAGTTCCGCTTGTGGATCAATTTTCCACATTTTGATGCTTTCTGTAGTATGCTCTATCATTTCTCCTGAAATCATTCTTATCAAGGGTGTGGATCCCGACCCTAAAGGTCGATTGTTCAGCTGATCCACAGCAGTAGTCAAGTCCTGTTTCCAATGTCGCATAGTGCGATCTTTTGACAGCTTCCGTAGGGTCTCTTTAAGAAGCCCGTTCATTCGCTCTATTAACCCCGCCGCTTGCGGGTAATAGGGAATATGATAAATCCATTCAACATGATGTTCTTTGGCCCACTCTTTCACTTTATTTCCTGTAAAGTGAGTGCCATTATCAGTTTGAATCTGTACTGGCAAACCATAATACTGCTGTATTATTTTCAAACACTTAAGTGTGGCCATTTGATTTGCAAATTTACATGGATGCACTACCAAGACCCCAGAAAATGTATCTACAGCAGTGCATGCATGTCTACATCCCTTAGACATGGGCAGTGGTCCAATAAAATCTAACTGCCAAATTTGACCAGGACTTTTTCCACGATTTAACTGCCCATGCAAATGTTGAGGAACACCCTTCCGGTGGTGTTGACATTGTTCACACTCAGTGATTGCTGTTTTCACATCATCCAATTTTAGATCAATACCTCGATCTCTGGCCCATTTTAGGGTACCTTGAACCCCCCCAATGTCCTGCTTTGACATGAGCCCATCTAGCCAATCCTGGGCTGAATTGTCTTAATTCAATCATTAGTCTTGTCCATTAGTGTGTGCATCTACATGCATCACAGTAATAGGAATTGTTTTAGCCTTTTCCCAAATGTCTTCCCACAATTCTCTTCCCCAAACTTCTTTAGAATGTATTTTCCAATTAATGGCATGCCATGTAGGCATCCAGGTAAGTAGTCCTTGGGTCACTGACCATGAATCTGTATAAATATGGAGGCCCTGTGGTCCTCCCTGCATGACCACCATATGCACGGCCTTCAACTCCGCCCACTGACTGCTTTTTCCTTCTCCTAATTCTTCCAGAGACTGACCTAATTGTGGATTAAAAGCTCCTGCTTTCCATCGCCTTTTTCCTGCTTGATATTGACAGGAACCATCAGTGAACCATGCTCGACTTTTCTCATCATCTGACAAATCATCCCACCTTTTTCCTGCTTTAACAGGAGATTCCTCCAATGGTTGAACTTCAAAAGGTTCCTCATCTTCCTCAGGAGCATCAGCTACTTGTTCATGCAGCAATGACACCCCTTTTTCACCTGGTTTTACACGCTCTGACACATACCATTTCCATTTTATCACACTAGCCTCCTGAGCTGTCCCTATTCGGTGAGTGGTGGGATTACTCATCACCCATGAGAGAATAGGTATCTGTGTCCTCATCATTACTTCATGTCCCACCGTTTGTGATTCAGTTTCAATCAACGCCCAATAGCATGCTAAAAGCTGTTTTTCAAAAGGTGTATAACGCATACCTGCGTCCGGGAGTTTTCTCGACCAGAATCCTAAAGGTTTTCGTATCCTGTTTTGTTTTTGCCATAAGCTCCAATTAGCATAATCATTTAGAGCAGACACTTGAAGTTCTACTGGTCCTGATTGCATTTTTCCTAAGGACACAGCTTGTTGTATGGCTTCCTTTGCCATATCAAATGAGCATTGTTGTTCCTCTCCCCATACAAACTCTTCTTTTTTTCTAGTGCATCGATATAAAGGCTGCAAAATCTGTCCTAAATGTGGAATATGATGTCTCCAAAATCCAAATAAACCAATATATCGTTGTGCATCTGTCTTACTGTGAGGTACTGGAAAGTTAGCTATTCTCTCTTTAGCTTTTTGTGTGATTTCCCTCTCTCCTTTATTCCAAACTATTCCTAAGAATTTCACTGTTTGAGCTGGTCCCTGAATCTTTGCTGGATTAATTTCCAAGCCAAATGATTTCATATGAGTCACTAATTTCGGTAGATATTCCACTACTTCTGCTTCTGTATCTCCTTGAAGCATAATGTCATCAATGTAATGTGAGATCATCATTCTCATTGGAACCTGGAACTGTTCCAAATGCTCCGCCACCACTCTATGACAAATAGTGGGACTGTGTAAATATCCTTGTGGCAATCTTGTGAATGTATATTGCCATCCTTCCCACGTAAATGCAAACTGTTCCATCCTATCCTCTGGGATTGGTATGGTAAAGAATGCATTGGCCAAATCTATAACAGCATACCACGTACCACTATGATGTTGCACTCGTTCAATTATACTCACAGCATCAGGTACAGCTGAAGTCAAAGCCGGTGTATGTTTATTTAGACCTCTAAAGTCTACAGTCATTCTCCATGTACCATCCGATTTACGAACTGGCCACAATGGATTATTCCATTTTGTTGTCACTGGTTTCAAAACTCCTGCCTCCAAGTAGTCTTTTATGGTTGCAGTAATTTCTGCTTGTCCTCCAGGAATACGATATTGTTTCTGATTAATCACACATGTAGCCTCTGGAATGGGAAAAGGTTTCATTTTTACTTTTCCCACCAGAATCATTCTTATGTTTGCTATCCCAAATTGAAATTTACCCTGTTCTAAATGCAAAGTCATTCCAGCTAAAATATCCATGCCAATTATCCATTCATTAATTGGAGTCACTATTACAGTGTACACTTTAATTGGCATATTTCCAATTTTAAGCGGTATCGATATATTTTTTCCATACACCAATTGTCCGCCTAATCCAGTTAAGGGAACTATAGGTCCCTTCATTTTCTCTGGATTTCCATGAATCAATGAGGCCTCCGCTCCTGTGTCCACTAAAGCCGAGGTGACTTGAACTGATTTTTTCCAAAATATTTCCAATCACACATGGGGTCTAATATCACTTGTGAACCATTGTTTTAATTCTCGGCGGGCCACAAGAGTTTGACCATCATCCTAATCTTCCTCGCAAGGGTCAAAGCTCCAAGAACGCCTTTCTTTATTTTTCCCCTTCTTTTTGTCTTTCTTTCCTTTCCGGACTGCAGCTATTTGCAGCTGATCATCATCAGAGTCCTCCTCCTCCTCCTCCTGTAGGGGAGGGGCACTAGGTTTCACTCCTTTTCTCCCTGCACAATTTCTTTCAACAATGAGGCCAATTCAAACATATCAGGGTGCATCCCTGACACACAAGTCACTTTCAATCCTTTTTGTTTACATTTTTCAGCCAAGAAGGAAGTTGGTACACCGTCTATTTCTTCGGCTTGAATTTCCAATTGCTTCACTTGTTGTTCTAATCTTGTCACCTTTTGTGATTTAGCACATTCTGATGAGCGGACTGTATCTAAAGTTAAAACCCGCTCTTTCCAGGCTTCTGCACAAATCCACATCATTTCATGAATACCTCCCAACGGAGCTTTCTCTTAACCTCCACCCGTTTTAACATTTCACATAAAACTGGCGGAGTCGCGGTGGGAATCGCTCCAGTCCACGGCCCAGGGCGTCCCCCACGTCGCCGTAGAAGCTGGCCTATTTCCTTAAAAGTGATCCCATCCCACCCCGGGACCACTTCTTCCTGCTGAGATGCCACCTCCGCATCTCTCTTTCCCAATCTAAAGCAAGACTCCTGCTGAGATGCCACCTCCGCATCTCTCTTTCCCAATCTAAAGCAAGACATTTCTGTGTGTAGTCTGAGCGTAACCGTATCCTGCCGACAACGCCAAAAATGTTTTGAAACACAAGGTTCGGTCAGATCGGCACACAGAAATGATCACACAGACTGCATTTTGCTAGAATAAAAAGGCGTATATTTATTCCCCACAAAAGCAGTTACATCAAACACAAGTGGTTGCAGCGCATTTTTCTCTTACCGTGACGCCTTTAAGGTGGAGAGCCAACACCTTCAGCAGAGTGCGCCTGTCAACCGGCTGGGCGTTCGTACGTTAACCCGCAGCAGACTCTGTTGAAGCATGGTTCTACTCCCTCTTTTCTAGTGTGTCCGCGAAGGGAGGGTGAGTGGCCAACTCAACCTCCCTGGCGCACATAATTTCTTTAATCAACAGGCATCTGAAAGTTATTTCAAAGATATAATAAAAGCAGTTCTTCACTCCCAGTTCAGAATGATCCCAGCATGCTTCACTCCCAGTCGTTAGTGGCTACGAAAACAAAGTCGTGCTATCAGTGTAATACTAACAAGTACATCCAGCTCTTCGCTCCCAGTTCAGACTGACCCCAGAGTGCTAAAACAAAATTAAATAACAAATACATTCTCAGGGTTACTTTAAGACAGGTGCAAAACAGCACAATAACATTTTTATTATACAGATGACGTGTGAACATTAGAGGTGTAATAATATTCAGCTCCTGGTTCACACTTTGACACACTCACCAGATTTAGAATGAAACACAAACTCAGACTGTGAAAAATTACTTTATTCCTCTTCAAGGCTCAAATGGACAAAAACACATTTTATGAGTTTGAGCATTTTTACTTTTTACAGTTTTAATGACAGATTTGAGAGGAAAAAAGAAAACAAGAACAAACTGTTTTACTTGGACATAGCTCCACCTGTCCAATGGCTGCAGGTGGGCAGAGTCCTGAGGACGAAACCTAAATGATTTGTGAGCAGACAGACAGACAACACAAACTGCTTTGATCATAAAAAGACGATCAGGAGAGACAGATTTCAAGCTGTCAATCATGAACACACTGTCCCAGAGACAACAATAAGTGGACTCTGTTTATTGTTTGTTTCTTTGTACAAACAAACAAACTGTCAATCATGTGAAAATCATGTTAGTGTAAGCCTGGTTCACAAAGCAAGATTTTAAAATTATCTGTAGGTTTCCAAAACCTGAGAGACCACACATTCAAGATGGAGATTAAAAACAAAAAAAAAATCATAGATTTAACAGCCTTGGTCGTACAGTGTGCAGCCACACGATAAGGACAACAACACGACACACAAACAGATTTCACACACAAACATTCCCAAGTCAGACAGGAAATCTTGCAAAATCTCTTGAGATTAAATGTGACTTCAGAGGAAACAAACGGAGATAGTTTGTGGACTATTTACAACAGAGGAAAAAATAAAACTGTACAAAAAGAAAAGACATTCTTTAAAGGAGTGGAGACAGCTCAACCACTGGACTTTCTGGTGCAACATAACAGCTGTTTTGATTTTAGATTTCGCTCTGTGCGTCCATCACCTTGCTATCTGATTGGCTGTACGTCACATTCGGCAGGCTGTGTGCTCGTTTGTGCTTGGGGGACACCACACATGCTGTGATATTGGGCCAAGACAATCCAACATGTTAAATATGTTGTGTGGGCCGCCAGAAGAGGAGGTACTGCTGGCCCACCACCAGAGGGCGCCCTGCCTGAAGTGCGGGCTTCAGGCACGAGAGGGCGCTGCCGCCTCCAGGAACAGCCGAGGTGACAACTGTCACCCATCAACCATGACAGCTGTCACCGATCATCTACATCACACCAGGAATAAAAGCAGGAAGACACCTCCACCACATCGCCGAGATATCAACTTCAGTGAGAGGTAATAGACTCAGCCGTTTGTGTTTTACAATATAATCTGTATATTGTGAGTGTTTGCAGGAGTACCGGTCCCTCTGTCTGTGGAAGCTGTGTGAGTGCTGGACGGCACTCTTTTCCCCTGAGGAATCACTGCGGTACTCTGCAGAATATTGAGTGAGAGGTGGAGGTGGAATTCCCACCATTATTGTTACTGGGTGTACACACACCCACACTTGACTGTCTTTGTTTTCCGCCAGCAGTACCAGATCCGACACACCGAGACGGTGGCCACCTGGGGACTTCGGGACTTGGCGGCTCCAGTATCCCTCGGGTTCGGTGGCGGTGGAAATCGTGTGGTTCCGGTTCGTCTCCAGACGGGCGTCTCCTATCGTCGAGCCTGCCCACACGACACCTTTATTGATTGACTTGTATCCATTCTGTAATCTGCTGTGTTTGGTTGTGGCATTCACAACAGTAAAGTGTTCTAATTTAACTCCTTCTATTTGTCCGTTCATTTACGCCCCCTGTTGTGGGTCCGTGTCACTACACTTTCCCAACAAAATATCTCTGATTTGCAGTCAGAGTGCTCCTCATGTCTTTCTGAGCAAATCAGAGCGCTCTTAATACACCACACAAGGTAAGGCTATCTGATAAATTGTTGGTAGGGAAAGATCGAGGCAGATGTCGACCTAATTATTTTGCCATGTGAACCAGCCATTACAGGCTGAATTTACAACCAGTGAGACGTCAAAATCAAACCAGCTGGACATTTACTGTC
Source organism: Thalassophryne amazonica (assembly GCF_902500255.1). NCBI lineage: Eukaryota > Metazoa > Chordata > Actinopteri > Batrachoidiformes > Batrachoididae > Thalassophryne > Thalassophryne amazonica. The sequence continues at coordinate 26,380,972 of NC_047114.1, forward strand.
CAAACATGTGTGATCGAGTGTTTGTGTCCACAGGAGGAGACTATCTGTCCTACAGTCCACACAGAGACACCGAGGAACCAGAACCAGACCTGAACCTGAACCCAGCATACAGAGGTTCAGTGAACGTGCAGCAGAAGGTGTGGATGTGGATCAGAGAGTCAGAGGAGACGTCATAGAAGGACAGAGTGCCAGCAGGACAGTCCACAAACACTGAGACTCTGTGAGAGGACGAAGGGGAGAGAGGAAGGTGTGTTTGTCTGTTATTGTGGTAGACAGAATAACAACAACCCTCAGTGCATCTCAGACACCAGGACTGATCATTACGCCCAAACCGACAATCCAAACTGTCTCCTTTCCTTCTGATTCTTCTGTAAGTCACTGATATAAAAACGTGTCGTCTCCACTCAACCTCCCAGTAACAGCGACCAGTTAGACCAGTTGGACTCAGGACCTGAGGGCAAAGGTCAAATCTGTCTGGATGATCAGGATATGATTGATCCTCGTCCACACGTTCCACCTTTGTGTTGTTGTTGGACAGTTTGAGTTCTCTGTTCGCTGAGTTTGGATCCAGAGAGAGTTCACAGAAATCTGATGGAACAAAACACAACACAGTTATCAATCAGTTCACTGATCAACACAATGTGGTCAGAGTGATTGATCGAACAGTTATTGATCGATCAGTTAACAGATCAGCACAATGCAGCCGTAGTTATTGATCAATCAGTTCATCAATCAACAAGAAGCAGCCATAGTTATCGATCAATCGGTTTACTGATCAGCAGAATGCAGCCGGAGATATCGATTGATTAGTTCACCGATCAACATGACACAGCCGGTGTTACCTATCCAACAGTTCAATGATCAGTTGTCGATTGATCAGTTCATTCATCAGCACAATTTTGATTCAGAGCGTGCACGGAGAGAAGAGGAGGGGCTAGTCACAGTCAGGTCAGACAGACAGGAAGTGGGCGGGGCCTCTCAGTGTGCTGTTCACAGCTTTGTGGTTGAATATGAACTCGTTAAAAAAAGAAAAAGCAACATGTGGCATCAGTGTTGATTTTGTTTCTGCCACAAATAAATCAAAGTGTGAAAACACTGAATTTATTTTCAACGTGTCCATTTGGAGAAGTCGTGCACGTGACACACGTGGATCAGACGCGCCTTCATGTTGAACTCTGCTTCACTGTCAGTAGGACTTCAATGAGTGATGTCACAGAGGGTGGTTTCTATGGAAACAGATGGATCAAAGTACAAACAGACTTACACTTCCTCAGACCTGGTCTCAGCCATCGGACTCCACCAGGATCCACCCTGAAAGGAGGAGGGGGCGGAGCAACACATGGGCTTTAATCATGGAAACATCAACATGACATTGATCTCATCCACACACTTTAGTTCTTCTCTTCTAACACACTCATCACTCCAAATGGATCATTGATTATTGATCACCTCTAACTGTGCTGATCAGCAGGAAACAACAACTTTTAGCTTTTTCAAGTTTGAAGATTCTGGTGAAAATCTGTTCAAGTGGATTTAATTGTTTAAATCAGGACTCACTAACCCTGCTCCTGGAGGTCACCTGACTCTGGAGGCTCTGCCCACTGCTCATTAAGTCAGGTGTGCTCAGCCAATCAGATTAAGGCATTGCATGTGCCCTTATATTGTAGAGCCACGTAGCAAATCCTCCAGAATTAAAACTAAATCTTTCAAAGATTATTAAACACTAGATTTATTTAAAAAAAAAAAGTTTTAAGTTTGAAATTTGATGCTTCTTTTTTTCCAGTCTGTGCAGGAAGGGATGGCGCCCACATAGATTTCAACCAATCAGCAGGCAGTATTGGTGAGAGATCCCTTCGTAAGATGGCGGCGTCCATGAGTTCACCGAAAGACCAGATCAGATTGTCTTGTAATTTCTGGGACTAAAACAGAACACCTGCTCTCTTTGGGATCAGATGATATCAGGAAACAGAAGATGTAAATGTGTTCCATGATGCATAACACAAAATGGATGACACACATCCAAAATGTCCTTGTATTTGGTAAAACTATCTGATCTTTTTACAACTGTCTAATTGATGAAATCTTTCTTATAGATATTTATGTTTATAGATGTCTCAAGCAATGTCCAAATACCAATCAGTTTAAAGGAGACCTGCATTGAAAAAAATGCAGTCAGAGTTTTTGAACAAAAAATGACTTACATTTACACATGAGATCCTTCTGAATGTAGTAAAGTAAATCTGCAAGCCCAGATCTGTCATTCAACGGAGAAATCTTCATTTAAAAATGACAAATTTACAGCTAACATTTAGCCCTCCGCAAATTGTCCCTCTCATCATGGACGCTGCCGAGACGTCACGGACAAGACCCTCTCCCAGCATGCATTGCGCCAATTGTAATTTGTGGATTTACGTCAGTTTGCATCTGCACCTTTTTCTTGTCTTATACGGAAGGATCTACTTTTTTTAAAACTTCATATTGTCTTAAGGCACGTTTGGTGAGTACACATTTCTTTTATTTGTGCTTGAAAATTATTTTGGGGGACTTTTTCATACGCCCGTTTGAGTGGTGTCGCAATGAAAATCTACTGTCTTTCGCCTCCGGTACCATCGCGGGATATGGAGGCGAGACCCGCAAAGAATCCCAGTCATTAAAAATATATAAACCTCTCTCAGCGTCCATGGAGCTCTGTGGCTCCGATTGCTGAGACGTGCGGTGCTGTGGATTTTGCCACAAGAAGTCTGTCCTTGCAGCAACAGGTGTACCGGCTGCTTCGCATTAAAACAGCGAGCGTAATCTCAGGACTTGTGCCAAGTGTGCTGCAGCTCCATTCAGTAGACAGAGAGGTGATACCGGTGTTGTGCGCTGAATCTGGCACCGGCTGCAAAGCAGACACGGGCGGTGTGAGTGGCCCGCGTCGGCGGTTAATGAGCTCGTTAACGAGCCCGCAGACTTAATAAGCACAGCGGAGGCAGAGAGCGGGAGAGGAAGAACGGCGCCCGCTGTCGATGTCGTTGCTGATCTGAGCACACAGATCTGTATCTCACATTCATTGCAGCTTACTTTTGGATGTTGAAACCAGGAGGTGTATAAGTAACATTACTAGCAGATAAAATCAATTTCAATGCGGGATCAGACTGAAGGCGGGAGCACGTCGTCTTGTCCCTGACATCATGGAAATGATACGGCTGTACAAACTGTTTTCACAGAGGGCTAAATGTTAGCTGCAAATTTGTCATTTTTAAATGAAGATTTCTCCGCAGAATTACAAATTTGGGCTTACAGATTTACTTTACTGCATTCACAAGGGTCTTATAAATACATATCAGCTATTTCTTTCTGAAATCTGACCACATTTATTTCAATGCAGGTCTACTTTAAATGCCAATATAAGGAAATAATGTTTTCTGAATATGTGAAAATTGTCAAAATTCTCTGAATTCTCTGAAAATTCAATTCATATTGAAAGGATTATATAGCTGTTGGTTAAAGTATGGACAATTAAGTTGTTGATTTTTAATGTGATGTGTGCTGTTATTGGTGTGGATATGATGAGGAATTTGAGTTTATTGATTATTTTAAGATGTCTGTGTTTTGCTGTTCTGCTCACTTTGTTTTATTTTGGTTTTGTTGTGATAAGTAAAAGTTGCTGTTGGTGTATATAAGTTTTGCTTCTACCTACACCCTTTCGGTTGCATGGGTTGACTGGCTGAGAAATTAGTTTTGATTTATTTTGTTTTGTTTTATTTTGTTGCAAAGTTCTTTTCTTGAGCCAAATAAACTTGAACTTGAATTGATAAAACCAATCAGCATGATGGAACACTGTTTTATTGCTTGACATTACACTACATACATAAACACACACTATAAGATTTTTACATAACAACCATGAATGCACCACAAACAGACAGCCCCCTGTTTTCACTACATTTTGCAGCCATCTCAGATAGACACTGATTCAAGCCAGGTTAGGAACTTCCCATATGGGGGTGGCTTAGGCTGAAAGAACATAAGTTAGTGAAGGAGAAACATCTGGGTTCTTTGTTCCAGGTGTTTGCATGCAACAATTTCAACATCCCAGGGCTGAGATAACTCTGTATCAGCTGTAACAACTCTTTACAACACAACATTTAAACTTTGAAATCCGTTTCCTGTCCAATTCTTTTTGGAGATCTCATCGTGATAAAAGAACTGAACAGAAATGGTGTTTCTGCTCAGTTAACAGTGAGATTTGGTGAACTTGAGGCCTTTTTACCGATTCAGGATGGTGTATTCTTAAATACTGAACATTGTAGCCACATTTGAAAGTAGTCCGTTTCTTTTTGAAGATCTCACAGTGATAAACTAACCGAACAGAAGATTTTTTTGTCATCTTTTTGGTCACACGTTACTTTTTGTTAAACACGCGGCCACGCTACTGTGACGCTCATTTTGTCGCAGAGTCCCAAAAGTCTCAGAATCTTTGTGGAATATTTGAAATCTAATTAACAGGTTTCTTCATGTTTGACTTTTCTTTTTGTGATCTTTGACTCTGGAGGGAAAAGTTTCAAATTGCACTCGTTTGGAATCCGTCTTGGATTCTGAACTCACAGCAATAATAAGAACACGAAACTGAAACATCCAAGTCCTGAAAAAATGTCCATTTACTATGTTGGGGACAAAGAAAAACCAGATCAGTACAGGTTCAACATCCAACATCCACTGGAGTTTTATCTTTTAACTATAGAAAAAAAAAAACAGGAATGGATCCCTTTCTGATTGATAAATGAAATATTTGAATTGTCTGATTTACTGGATGTCAGTTTGATTCCGGTCCTGGTCAGAATTATTAAATATTTAAAATATGTTCAAAAATCATTATCAATCAATAAATTTTCAATCATTTTAGAAAAAATACAAAACAACAACAAAACAAAATGTTTTCACAGTAAATGAATACAAAAAAAACATTAATTTTTGTTAAATATTGACAGACTTTGAAGAGTTTGAAACTGTCACTTTTACAGCAGTTTTCTTCAGACAAGTCAGAGGATGAACACATTTCTTGGACTTCATTTCCATCAATCATCCAGCAACACAAAGAATATAAATACAAGAAAACAGATCGGATCAGGGCTCTGGTCTCCCATGTTCCTTCTGACAAACCAGCTGAAATTTACTTTTTTATTCCTTCTTTGTCTTAGTGTTAAGTTGAATCACTGCTGATGTCACAGAAAAAATGTTTCACTCTGCACAGAAAATGTTGATGTGTTCATCTGACTGATCCAAAGAAAACTGTGAAAATAATGATTTAATGTAAAATCTTCAATAGTTATGTCACACATACATTTTATGTTGGTATTTTTATTTCACTAGATCAAAGTGTTTTGCTGTTTTTCAGTAACTTTGGACATTTTATTAAATATGAGGCTGTTTGTTGACCAGGACTGAGTTAAACTGAATGTTCCCAAAAATATAAGAATGTGGTGAACTTTAAAGTTTTTACAAATAATTTGTGGTTTGAAAAACAATACTTTGGCTTTTTTGTCTATGAATTTAAGTTTATTCTTCCATTTCTCACATCCAGAAAATGTGTTATCACGACCGATTCGCTGATGAAGCGAGACAAAGGAACACCTCCGTTTCGGAGTGTTAGAGGACAAGTTGGGACATGTGTTGTGTGGGCCGCCAGAAGAGGAGGTACTGCTGGCCCACCACCAGTGGGCGCCCTGCCTGAAGTGCGGGCTTCAGGCACGAGAGGGCGCTGTCGCCACGGACACAGCCGGGGGTGACAGCTGTCACTCATTATCTCTTGACAGCTGTCACCCATCTACTCTACATCATCTCACTCCATAAAGACCAGACGTCATCTCCACCTCGTTGCCGAGATATCGTACTTCGTTGGAGGTAATAGACTCAGCCGTTTGTCTTTTGCAACATATCTGTATATTGTGAGTGTTTGCAGGAGTACCGGTCCCTCTTTCTGTGGAGGCTGAGTGAGTGCAGGACGGCACTCTTTTCCCCTGAGGAATCACTGTGGTACTCTGCAACATATTGAGTGAGAGGTGGAGGTGGCATTCCCACCGTTGTTGTTACGGGGTGTACACACACCCACACTTGACTGTCTTTGTTCTCGCCAGCAGTATCAGATCCGACAGTCGGGGACGGTGATCACCTGGGAATTCGGGACTTGGCGGCTCCAGTATTCACCAGGTTCGATGGCGGCGGAAATCGTGTGGTTCCGGCTCTTCTCAGGACAGATGTCTTCTATCCTTGAGCCTGCCCACACGTCACCTTTGTGGATTGACTGTAATCATATTCTGAGATTGTCTGTATGTTCGTTAATTTTTGGCTCATCTATTGACCGTTCATTTGCGCCCCCTGTTGTGGGTCTGTGTCACTACACTTTCACAACAGGATATCTCGGCCAGCGTCATGGACTCCGAGGGGCGTCACCCGGCTGTTGAACGACCAATGGGAGAGCAGGGAGCGCAGGCGTCTGCACGAGGCGTGATTGGTGAGCTGCAGCACATTCTCACCGCCTTTACGGCACGGTTGGATCAAATGACCGAGCAAAACATCCTCCTGAACCGCAGAGTGGAGGCTCTCTCCGCGCAGGTGGTGGCGAGCGCTCAGGGCGCTGCTGCATCTCCTCCTCCTGCCGACCCTGTGCAGGATATGAACGTTCCAGTGGTGGTTCAACAACCCCTCCCACCATCCCCTGAAGCATACATAAGCCCTCCTGAGCCGTACGGAGGTTGTGTGGAGACGTGCGCGGACTTTCTCATGCAGTGTTCGCTCGTCTTCGCACAACATCCCGTCATGTACACGTCAGATGCTAGTAAAATAGCTTATGTGATTGCTCTGCTTCGGGGTAAGGCACGCGCCTGGGCTACGGCGCTTTGGGAACAGAACTCACGGTTGTTATCAGCATACACTGGGTTTGTGGGGGAGTTCAGAACAGTGTTTGATCACCCTAACAGAGGAGAGACCGCTTCAACAATGCTGCTGTCAATGCGACAGGGGCGCCGGTGCGCAGCCGAATATGCAGTCGACTTCCGCATCGCGGCTGCGAGGTCCGGCTGGAATAACGTTGCGCTCCGCGCCGCCTTCATAAACGGACTGTCATCGGTCCTGAAGGAGCATCTGGTAGCTAAGGAGGAATCGCGGGATTTAGATGGGCTTATCGATCTCGTTATACGGTTAGACAATCGGTTGGAGGAACGCCGTCGGGAGCGAGGCGAAGGACATGGCCGGATACGCGCCGCCCCTCTCCCTTCCGGGTTCGAAAAGGGGCCGCCCTCCCCACGCTCCACAGCCGCAGCGCTCCGTGGGGCAACAGCTCCCCCTGCTGACATTGTTAGGGAAACGCACAGGGCCAAAATGAGGAGGCTGGTCCGCGGGGAGTGTTTTCTCTGCAGCTCAAAGGAGCACACACAGAAAAACTGCCCCAAATGGCCACAACAACAACCGCCCTCAGAGACTGGGCTAAGGGGGGGGTCAAAACATTCACGTGGGACACACACAGATTGCCACACGACTCCCAGTTACAATCCTGAGTGGGGATTTAACCCTTCAAGCCCCAGCACTGGTGGACACGGGGTCAGAAGGGAAATTGCTAGACAGCAGATGGGCAAGGGAGGTAGGGCTCCCTCTGGTGGCGCTTCCTTCGCCATTGCAGGTGCGGGCACTAGATGGCACCCTCCTCCTTTAATCACACACAAGACACAACCAGTAACTCTGGTGGTGTCTGGAAACCATCGGGAGGAGATTGAGTTTTTTGTAACTCCTTCTACCTCCCGCGTGATTTTGGGCTTCCCATGGATGTTGAAGCACAATCCCCGGATTGATTGGCCGTCTGGGGTGGTGGTTCAGTGGAGCGAAACCTGCCATCGGGTGTGTTTAGGATCCTCGGTTCCTCCCGGTTTACAGGCTAAGGAGGAGGTCAAAGTCCCTCCCAATCTGACGGCAGTGCCGGTTGAGTACCACGATCTTGCTGACATCTTCAGCAAGGATCTGGCACTCACCCTTCCCCCGCACCGTCCGTACGATTGTGCCATTGATTTGTTTCCAGGTGCTGAGTTCCCGTCCAGCAGGCTGTACAACCTCTCACGACCTGAGCGCAAATCAATGGAGACCTACATCCGGGACTCATTAGCTGCCGGGCTGATCCAGAACTCCACCTCCCCGATGGGGGCAGGTTTCTTTTTTGTGGGCAAGAAAAATGGCGGACTCCGTCCATGCATTGATTACAGGGGGCTGAATGAGATTACGGTTCGCAACCGATACCCGTTGCCATTGTTGGATTCCGTGTTCACCCCCCTGCATGGAGCCAAATCTTTACTAAGCTGGATCTTAGAAATGCGTATCACCTGGTTCGGATCCGGAAGGGAGATGAATGGAAGACGGCATTTAACACCCCGTTAGGTCACTTTGAGTACCTGCTCATGCCGTTCGGCCTCACCAACGCCCCCGCGACGTTCCAAGCCTTGGTTAACGACGTCTTGCGGGACTTCCTGCACCGATTCGTCTTCGTATATCTGGACGATATTCTCATCTTTTCTCCGGATCCTGAGACCCATGTCCAGCATGTACGTCAGGTCCTGCAGCGGTTGTTAGAGAACCGACTGTTTGTGAAGGGCGAGAAGTGCGAGTTTCACCGCACGTCTTTGTCCTTCCTGGGGCTTATCATCTCCTCTAACTCCGTCGCCCCTGATCCGGCCAAGGTTGCGGCGGTGAGAGATTGGCCCCAACCAACAAGCCGTAGGAAGCTGCAACAGTTCCTCGGCTTCCCTAATTTCTATAGGAGGTTCATTAAGGGCTACAGTCAGGTAGTTAGCCCCCTGACAGCCCTGACCTCTCCAAAAGTCCCCTTCACCTGGTCGGATCGGTGCGAAGCCGCGTTCAAGGAGTTGAAACGACGGTTCTCTACTGCGCCAGTTTTGGTGCAGCCCGACCCTAGCCGCCAGTTCGTGGTTGAAGTGGACGCCTCTGACTCAGGGATAGGAGCCGTGCTATCCCAGAGCGGAGAGACTGATAAGGTTCTTCACCCGTGTGCCTACTTTTCACGCAGGGTGACCCCGGCTGAACGGAACTATGACGTCGGCAATCGAGAACTCCTTGCGGTGAAAGAGGCTCTTGAGGAGTGGAGACACCTGTTGGAGGGAGCGTCTGTGCCGTTCACGGTTTTCACTGACCATCGGAACCTGGAGTATATCAGGACCACCAAGCGGCTGAACCCCAGGCAAGCCCGCTGGTCACTGTTCTTCGGGTGTTTTGACTTCCGGATCACCTATCGCCCCGGGACCAAGAACCAGAGGTCGGATGCCTTGTCCCGGGTACACGAAGAGGAGGTCAAAACTGCACTGTCGGATCCACCGGAGCCCATCCTGCCTGAGTCCACTATCGTGGCCACCCTCACCTGGGACGTGGAGAAGATCGTCTGGGAGGCCCTGGCACGGAGCCCGGACCCAGGAACAGGTCCGAAGAACCGTTTGTACGTCCCACCAGAGGCCAGAGCTAAAGTCTTGGACTTCTGTCACGGTTTCCAAGCTCTCCTGTCATCCAGGGTGCGAAGGACCGTGGCAGTTGTCCGGCAGCGCTTCTGGTGGGCGTCTATGGAGGCCGACGTCCGGGAGTACATCCAGGCCTGCACCACCTGTGCCAGGGGCAAGGCAGACCATAAAAGGTCCCAAAGACTTCTCCAGCCGTTACCTGTGCCTCATCGCCCCTGGTCCCACATCGGCCTGGATTTCGTCACGGGCCTCCCGCCGTCCCAGGGCAACACCATCATCTTCACGATAGTGGACTGATTCTCCAAGGCGGCCCACTTCGTGGCCCTCCCGAAGCTCCCAACAGCCCAGGAGACAGCAGACCTCCTGGTCCACCACGTCGTCCGTCTGCATGGGATACCCACCGCATCGTCTCGGATCGTGGTCCCCAGTTTCTCCTCACACATCTGGAGGAGCTTCTGCCGGGAACTGGGGGCTACTGTGAGCCTCTCATCCGGGTATCATCCGCGACCAATGGACAGGCAGAACGGGCCAATCAGGAATTGGAGCAAGCTCTGCGCTGTGTGACGTCCGCACACCCGACGGCCTGGAGTAAACATCTGGCCTGGATCGAGTATGTGCATAACAGCCAGGTGTCCTCTGCCACCGGCCTCTCCCCATTTGAGGTGTGTTTGGGGTATCAGCCCCCGTTGTTTCCCGTGGTGGAGGGAGAGGTCGGTGTGCCCTCGGTCCAGGCCCACCTGCGGAAGTGCCGTCGGGTGTGGCGCTCCGCCCGTTCTGCCTTGTTGAAGGCCTGGACGAGGGCGAAGATCCATGCAGACCGCCGGCGATCCCCGGCCCCTGCTTACCAGCCCGGGCAGGAGGTGTGGCTTTCCACGAAGGACATCCCCCTCCAGGTGGACTCCCCGAAACTTCAGGACAGATATATCGGACCATTCAAGATCCTCAAAGTCCTCAGTCCTGCCGCAGTGAAGCTCCAACTCCCGGCTTCACTGCGGATCCACCCGGTTTTTCACGTGTCACGGATCAACCTCACCACACCTCACCCCTCTGTGCTCCCGGACCGGCGCTGCCTCCTGCTCGGATCATCGACGGGGAGCCGGCTTGGACGGTGCACCGGCTCCTGGACGTCCATCGGATGGGCCGGGGGTTCCAGTACTTGGTGGACTGGGAGGGGTATGGGCCCGAAGAACGCTCCTGGGTGAAGAGGAGCTTCATCCTGGATCCGGCCCTCCTGGCCGACTTCTACCACCGTCACCCGGACAAGCCTGGTCGGGCGCCAGGAGGCGCCCGTTGAGGGGGGGGGGTCCTGTTGTGTGGGCCGCCAGAAGAGGAGGTACTGCTGGCCCACCACCAGTGGGCGCCCTGCCTGAAGTGCGGGCTTCAGGCACGAGAGGGCGCTGCCGCCACGGACACAGCCGGGGGTGACAGCTGTCACTCATTATCTCTTGACAGCTGTCACCCATCTACTCTACATCATCTCACTCCATAAAGACCAGACGTCATCTCCACCTCGTTGCCGAGATATCGTACTTCGTTGGAGGTAATAGACTCAGCCGTTTGTCTTTTGCAACATATCTGTATATTGTTAGTGTTTTCAGGAGTACCGGTCCCTCTTTCTGTGGAGGCTGAGTAAGTGCAGGACGGCACTCTTTTCCCCTGAGGAATCACTGCGGTACTCTGCAACATATTGAGTGAGAGGTGGAGGTGGCATTCCCACCGTTGTTGTTACGGGGTGTACACACACCCACACTTGACTGTCTTTGTTCTCGCCAGCAGTACCAGATCCGACAGTCGGGGACGGTGATCACCTGGGAATTCGGGACTTGGCGGCTCCAGTATTCAACAGGTTCGGGTGGCGGCGGAAATCGTGTGGTTCCGGCTCTTCTCAGGACAGACATCTTCTATCCTCGAGCCTGCCCACACGTCACCTTTGTGGATTGACTGTAATCATATTCTGAGATTGTCTGTATGTTCGTTGTGCACCTTCACAACATTAAATTGTTAATTTTTGGCTCATCTATTGACCGTTCATTTGCGCCCCCTGTTGTGGGTCCGTGTCACTACACTTTCACAACAACATGTCTATTACGGCTTTCAGTGCTTACCAGTCGAGTGAGTATAAAGAACTTGTGGAGAGCTGGACTGTTCACCATCTAAATTCTGTAGGACATGTGATGTGGAACTGTATCCCAGGCCACGATGTTATTAAACATGAAATTCACCTCCAGCATGGATCCAGGACAGTGCAGGGTGCACAGGATCCAAACCACAGCCTGTGGTGAAAAGCCTCACCTGGCTGCTGTGTGCTGCAAATAATCATGGCAAAAATTGAATCCCATGTGATAATCCAATGACATCACGGTATGCATACGGTATAGCGTTGTGCTCCTGAAAAAATAAAAAATAAATTACATTTCACTCAAAAGGCTGTGTCTGAGGCATGGTGTGACTGCTTTTCCCACTGCCGGCAACCTTTCAGCAAAGGTGTCCAGTGGCACGTGCACCCCATGTGCATGGGCTTAGTGGCTCATACAGCCGTTATGAACAACACACACACACCTTTCATTTCAGTACGCACACGCACGTGAGCTCAGTCGTGCTGGGAAGGGGAAGATGAGCGCAGATGTGATTGCATGAGTGAGTGAGTGACCGCACCATGCCAGCTTTGACACATATGGCATGAGTCCGGTTCATATATTGGTTGTACTTTGGTGTCCAGTACTGGCAGGGACTGTGCAAAGGGAGGAACACAGCTCTCCTTCCCATTCCGGTCCTGTGTTTGCCATCCAGATGTTTGTATGTTGTGCAGTCTTGAGTGCCTTTTAGGGCCCTTTCACACATAGTGGGAATTTGTTCAATTTGCGCATAAAGTGCACATGAAGTAGGAATCGTGTGCAAAATGTGTAAAATTGTAGCTGCCTCCAATGCCTCGTACACCTGTTGCTACAACTATATGCGCACACCAGCAGCTGAAAGACGGAGTCTGCGCTGTGAGAGCCCATAAAATCCCTCTCGCGACAGGTGTCAGCCAAATTCCAGGAGACATGCACGAACATCTAACATCCCTCGCATGCCTATTCCTACTATTAACACGACAACAGACAATCACTGTCGTGCTGGCAGTGAAATTTGTCTAAGTTCCCCCCGAGTGTAGCTTTGCAAACACACACACAGAAACGTTGGTGTGCGCGCTAAACTGACAGGTAGGCAGGGCTGCTGACAGAAGCAGCTGTGGAGATCTGTCGATCTGGACATCTCAGCGGGACAACAGGTACTGTGTTTAGACACACATGAACTAACAACTGCCCACTGTGACGCGTGCGTGTCTGCTTGCTGTCATCACGTGGACATAAAAAAAAAAAAATTTGCTGTGGGGACAGACTGCAGTGAGCAAGCGAGCATGTGCACAGCATGCACATTGACAGTCTACCCCCAGGTTGAAATGGACAGTCAGACCATAAACTCAGCAGGCGATCTGAGTGTCACGTCACTTACATGAGTTCTGTTCCACATGTTCTGTGCTGTGGCGCGCCGTCCACAAGACACACGTTGGGCATGGACCGGCTGGACGCACCAGAAGAGCAGACGTGGACATGAGCAGAGTTAACTGCTTCTCTACTGTTAAAGATAACATATTAAATCCCGGATTTACTCTGGTACATTTGCAACTACTAACAAACTGAATTTGAGTTTTAACACCACAATCACTTCAGGTAGCATCAAAAGCAACAACAGACCCAAACAATGAGCCTACACTTGTGTCTTTGAACATCTTGCCCCCTGCTGGAAACTCTTGTTTCTACATGACTTTCCACTACAGAAGCCAGCTGAGAGCAGCCACAAAGCCCAGCTCTCTACCCAATCACAAAGCTCCGGTCAGGCAGAGGTCTTGGAAAATAAAGCATGCTGACTCATGGTTTGGTGTATAAATAAAATGAATACCGATAGAATAACTCCATTAATGTCAATTCTGTCATTTGTACAAAGTTAAAATATAACATATCTTTTAATTTTGAATAATGCACTAATTCTGAAGTTTTGTAAAAAACACAGACAGATCGCAAAGGATTCTGGGTAAAATGTGCCTCTTCTGCTAAACACTTATTGGTTGAGTCATTCATTATGTAAACCAACACATTAATGTGACGTGTGTCGTGTGTTAGTGATTAAAGATAAATGTGCTTTTGTAAAATATTCCATTTTTATTCGTAAAAACAAACATTTTTACAGAGACCTGGAAGTGTCATCGCAAAATATTTGGCATGTCGAGAGAATGTGCGGTCATTTTATTATATTGTGCGCTCATTTTATTATATTGTGTGCACGTTTTATGATGTTGTGCGCATGTTTTATTATATTGTGCACACGTTTTATTATATTGTGCACACGTTTTATTATATTGTAAAACGTGCACTCGCTGCGCTGTGAGATCTCAGTAACATTGAGAACTGCATTGACGCTCTGATCACGCTGCACTAACCACTGCACACAGACAACACCATTAACACTGCAACATAAAACTATTTTTATACTGTGCCTAAAACTCTCGTGAATATACGATGTCTGTGAGAAAACTATCCAACCTTTTTATTTTTTTCAAAAAATATATGGATTTGAATCACGTGCGCTTGCATCAGACAAGCTTGAACCTTCGTGCGCATGCGTGAGTTTTTTCACGCCTGTCGGATGCGTCATTCGCCTGTGGGCAGGCTTTGTGGAAGGAGTGGTCCCAGCCCCCTCGGCGGATTTTCATTCTCAGCAAACAGCTGAGCTACTGCCGCTTTGTTCCATGAAATGTTTTTCAGAAACTCTGCCAGACAGCCAGCTGGAAACCATTTGGAAGATTCAGGTGGCTTTCGGTGAAGATTCTATCGGTAATCACACGGATAAGGACCATTAAAACTGGATTAAAAATGGCCCACAGCGCCAGAGGGCGCACCGCGCTCCGAGCGGCCATCGACAGGCTGAAACGAGCAGATCATTAACAAATTTAAGGCTCTGTTGATGCAGGACGTCGTGTGACTAGCAGAGAAGTTTCATAAGAGGTCGGGATCAGCACTTTATCAGCACATTCCACTGTTAAAGGAGATTTTGTAATGAAAGACGTGCGGACGGATTTGCGCGTCGGGACGCAGCCACTCATGGCGCGGCGGGACAAAAAACACCTCCGTGTTGGAAACCAATTCGTAAGATTCAGATGGCTTTCGATGGTTTTTCATTCGAGTGAGTAGCCGAGAAATTGTTTAACAGCTGGGCATGTTCCAACTTGTCCTGTGAGACTTCCAACACGGAGGTGTTGTTTGTCCAGCGCCATGAGCGTTTATTAAATTCCATGCAGATTAAACGTAACAGACACAGATTATTTGTTATGATCGTTTTAGCAAGTTTTCAGGGTATCATGCAGCAGTCTCTTATTAACATGATGAAAGCATAAAAAATTATATTTTTGTAGTATAATATTAATTTACAACTGTCATCGTGTTAATTCTCTATATGTTGTTGACTGCAGGGACTCTCTGGCATGCAAGGGATTATAGGATACGTCAATAGGGTGAATGAACACTACTGGCCAGTAGATAGCAGTAGGAGACCTTGAAAACTTCCCAAAACAAAATTCCAGATAATTAGTGTCTGCTGCATTTAAGATGTTGGAATACAATAACAACGTCTATAAACCCAGAGAATATATTCATGAGAGTTTTAGGCACTAGAGTTTAATGTTGTTGTCCGTAGAGCCTGATCAGAGTGTCTGAAATACATTTCTCATGTCATACTGCGATTACCCTATCCTACCCATAATGCACTACTGGGCACAGCATATATCCACACTAAAACCTTAACCCCTTAACGCCTGAATTGATATAGCTGTATATGAAAAAAATGTTTTGTGTGTGTTTTTGCCTTTAAGTAGATGGTAAATAATGTTGAGATTATTAATTACACTTTTGCACAAAAAAAAAATAGTAATTTTGGTATTTTGGTAATAATTTATGTTATAATGTTATAATAATAATAATGGTTATGTTGCAAATTTGCGACAACAGGCATACTGGTCAATTTGGTATGTTGCATATTGAATCAAATGTTGTAGCATATATGCAACAATAGGCGTTAAGGGGTTAAAATTAGTGCATTACCTTAAAACTAAACATATATCTGATATTTCACTTTATAAAGCTTCAGACATGACATTAATTTAAATAACTTGTCTGGATGACTTGGGTGATATTGCCCTCGTATCAGTATGGGGTTCAAAGAAATTAGTTTTTATTTTTTTGGGACTAGTTCTCCTTTTCCTGTTTTGCAGAGGGTACACGAGGGTGCAGAGGCTGCACGATGTTTCATGGTTCGATCATACAAGCTGTTTCGCCGTGAGTCGCCCTGAGTTGTACTTTATTTGCACTATGTGTGAAGGGGCCCTTATGGCCATCTGACAGTAGTCTGGGTCATCTACCTGTTGTCCACATATGCGTTGGATGCCATCGTACAGGTGTGAACAAGGTAATCTGGATGTGTTCTGACACTGCTGACCACACCTATTTTCCTCCCGACTGCATCCCATTATGGCAATATTTGCCATTTCGGCCTGGTTCCTGCACATTTTTGCTATCTGTGACGGGGGCTTTTGCATCTGTGTTAAATGTGGACAGAAGTCCTCTTACTGCTCTGCAGACAGTCAGCCAGCTCATCATAATTCATTGTCCTCATGAAGGTCATTGTAAGGTCCAGGAAAACCAGTCCGATGCTCCTCTGATCATCCTCACTCTGACTCTCCAAGTATTCTGCATCATCTGTCAGGAAAACCTTCTGAATGCTCTTCAGCTCATTTTTAATATATGTCAACATGTCCTCCTCAAAATTCTGCAACAGAATATAAACATTGACATATAAACTCATCACAATTTTGTCTCCACATTATATTTTCACTGTGTGACATTATCTGGATTTTATTCATAAAATCCTTTTCAATTAAAACTGACTGAAAAGTTGAAATATTTAAATAATCATTTTTATGAAAGGTCGAGATCAGAATTTATCAAAATAAAGGAAAATAATTCAAATCATTACTTTCAACAACAGTAAATCCATGAATGATGCACTCGTGAATATAAATGAGAGAATAAACATCATCAAAGTGTTTGTTGCTGCAGCATGAAGACATTATGAACAAACTGTTCAATGATAATATCTGATTGAAGTCAACAGACCAGAAACTTGTGGTTCAGGTGTGTTTGATGCTGCTGAGCAGATGGAACCCTGAGAACCTCTGAGCTCTGCTGCTTCACTCTGTGGACCAATCAGAAACAGTTTACTCACATTATGTCTGAACACAAACAGCTTCAAGTTCACATCAACCTGCATCATTATTCAGAACACTCAAAGTGGTTTTCATGGTCGTCTTCTTGGTCCTGTTGATCCCACTGAGAGTCAGTCACACTGATTGTCCATCCACACAGGATCAAAACACTGACTTTTTAGATTTATTGTTGGAAAAGATGACTGAATTTTCTGGGCAGTATTTCCCTTCCACAGCAAGCCTGCAGAACAGCAGGCTGTGCCAAAAATAATGAGCGCTCTTCCATCAACATGGACAAAATTAAGAGGTTTTACTTTTTAGCTTGAAAATACAGATTAATCAACCATGTTTCTCATGTCTGTCCTCGGGATGGTATCATTAAGATTTTAATGAAACTAATAGTCATAGCGGTACTGGTATACTTTTTTTTTTTTTTTGGCATGCTGAATTTCAACTGACAATAGAAATGGCAGATTGACTACTTTGTCAAAGATATTTAAGAGGTTTTTTTTTACATCTATATTGTTATATTCTGTTGATTACAGAGTTTTCATAATAAATCATAAACACAGATCTTTCACTTTCACATATTTCACCTGTTCTCTTTTTGTAACACTGTAAAAATCAGCAAATCAGCAAAACAGTTACAGTGTGTAACCGTTCGTAATTTCCTGCTTTTAAACTCAGATAAAACTGAAGTTATTGTACTTGGCCCCACAAATCTTAGAAACATGGTGTCTAACCAGATCCTTACTCTGGATGGCATTACCCTGACCTCTAGTAATACTGTGAGAAATCTTGGAGTCATTTTTGATCAGGATATGTCATTCAAAGTGCATATTAAACAAATATGTAGGACTTGCTTTTTTGCATTTACGCAATATCTCTAAAATCAGGAAAGGTCCTTGTCTCAGAGTGATGCTGAAAAACTAATTCATGCATTTATTTCCTCTAGGCTGGACTATTGTAATTCATTATTATCAGGTTGTCCTAAAAGTTCCCTAAAAAGCCTTCAGTTAATCAAAATGCTGCAGCTAGAGTACTGACGGGGACTAGAAGGAGAGAGCATATCTCACCCATATTGGGCCTCTCTTCATTGGCTTCCTGTTAATTCTAGAATAGAATTTAAAATTCTTCTTCTTACTTATAAGGTTTTGAATAATCAGGTCCCATCTTATCTTAGGGACCTCGTAGTACCATATTACCCCAATAGAGCGCTTCGCTCTCAGACTGCAGGCTTACTTGTAGTTCCTAGGGTTTGTAAGAGTAGAATGGGAGGCAGAGCCTTCAGCTTTCAGGCTCCTCTCCTGTGGAACCAGCTCCCAATTCAGATCAGGGAGACAGAACACCCTCTCTACTTTTAAGATTAGGCTTAAAACTTCCTTTTGCTAAAGCTTATAGTTAGGGGCTGGATCAGGTGACCCTGAACCATCCCTTAGTTATGCTGCTATAGACGTAGACTGCGTTCGTGTAACCTAGTGTATAGTAACATATCTTAAAAAGTAGAGCCAATCAATAATTTCAAATATTTTCATTCTCGGTGGGCCAGCATTAATCAAGTTAACTATAATTATTTTGGAAGCATTTTGGCTTTAGACCAGTGTTTTTAATCTGGTACTTTAACTGCATTATTAATGGTACTTTTCGGAGAATAACAGAAGTCAAATTAAGAAAAGAAAAACAGTTTAGTTTTCTATATACCATTTAACAGTCAAGTAGAACCCCACTTTTGAGCGTTTCATTCTTTCAGCTGTCATCAGTTCTGTGTGTGTACACGTGCAAGAGAGAGAAAACACCTAATTAAGTTAAGTCATTGTCATGATTTGGTCTGTGGGGGTTATTGTTTATTGCCTTTGGTATGCATTTAGTTTTTGCACTGGGGTTTGCTGGCTGGATTTCTTTTGTGTTGTTTGGTGATGGGCGTTTCCCTCCTGTGTGCCCTTCCTGTGGCCACACCTCTTTCTGGATCTTTCCTCACACACATGCGGTGCATTTACCCTGATCACATCCCCTTTATTAGTCAAACCTTCTTCCTCTCTCAATTGCGAGATTGTTGTGCCTTGTGCCTCTTCGAGTGTGGGTCGTCAGAGTTTTCACAGTCCTGTTTTGCTTTATACCGTGCATTGGCCTGTCGGCCTGTTTCTGGAACCTGTCTCTGCCAAATGCTGTTGGTACTGATGTATTTTTGGACTGTCTTTTTGTGTACTGACTCAAGCAAGTCCTGACATTAAACTCTGGAAGCTGAGACCTGAATCCTGCATTTGTGTCCGACCACTTGGTGCCGTTGGCCCATCAGAAGAATCTCACCAACAATGGACACAGCGGATTCAAATCCCACTTGTCTGACGCTGCGCGCCACAAGCTCACCAACTGGCACAGCATGAAGACAAATTATTCGCTCTTCATACCAGCCCTCAGTGAACTATCCAAACAACAAGTCCTGCTCCTCTCATCCCTCAGCACGCAGGTGAGCCAGCTTCCTGATGCCGTTTGGACGTGCCACACCCACAGCCATCCCGAGCAAAAGCAACTGCTAATCCACTTCCGGGTTCAGCTCCAGAGACACCGTCACCCTATTATAACCCAGTGATGTGTAACCAGCTCTCCCAACCCGAACGATTCTCAGGGGAATCAGGAGACGTTCATCCATTCATTACGCAGTGTGAACTCCATTTTGAGCTGATGTCATCTACGTTCCCATCTGACAGGGCGAAGATAGCGTACATGATATCCAATCTGACGGGGAGAGCTGCATCCTGGGCCACCACTGATTGGAGCCACCACTCCGACACCTGCCACTCACTCCAGAGATTCACTGCTTTTTGAAGCAGGTGTTTCAACACAGGTCACCAGGCCATGAGGCTGCAAGATCTCTCATGCACCTTCTGACAGGGCAGTCAGCGGGTGATGGACTACACCATCGACTTCCACATGCTGGTCGCTCAAAGTGAGTGGAACACCACGGCGCTGTCAGATGCTTTCATCCAAGTACTCACCTATGAAGTTAAGGAACGGCTGATTGCTGTAGATCTCCCGGACGATCTCGACGCATTAATCGCTCTCGCCATAACGATCAACAGATGGCTGATTGACTGGCACCGCGATTGGGCTCATCCTCACGAACCGCGTACTCAAATCCTCAACCGAAGATCAGAATCATTGCTCACAGCGCGACCAAGTGATGCGGCTCCTTCTGGATCAAGAAAGAAGCAAGAGGAATCTATGCAGCTGGGACGCGCCTGTCTACTGCGGTCAGTACGGACATCAGATCGTATGTTGCCAGCTCAGGGGTGCTCCACAAAATAAGCCAGCAGTCCGGGTGAGTCAAAACCAGATTTTTTTTCTCCTTCAAAAACTCTGTTCAAGCCACACTTTCTGGTAATGGTCATTAAGTTGTGTTGCCAGTTTTTGTGGATTCGGGTTTGGATGCTAATTTACTCCACAGCTCTTTCGTCAGAGATCTGAACCTGAGAACACACAGTCTCTGGCGCCCTCTAGAGGTCAAAGCGGTGGATGGCAGTATTTTGGGAAAAATCACTCACAGAACTCAGTCGGTACAGTTGACTTTTTCTGATGACCATACTGAGACCATCAGTTTTCATGTTTTCAATAATATGACTCACCAGGATATATTGGGGCACCCCTGGCGTATACGAGGTCTGTTAGAAAAGTATCCAACCTTTTTATTTTTTTTCAAAAACTATATGGATTTGAATCATGTGCGCTTGCATCAGCCAAGCTTGAACCTTCGTGCGCATGCGTGAGTTTTTTCATGCCTGTCGGTTGCGTCATTCGCCTGTGGGCAGGCTTTGAGTGAGCACTGGTCCAGCCCCCTCGTCAGATTTTCATTGTCAGGGAAATGGCTGAGCGACTGCCGCTTTGCTCCATGAAAATTTTTTCAGAAACTGTGTGAGACAGCCAGGTGGAAACCATTCGGAAAATTCAGATGGCTTTCGGTGAAGATTCTATCGGCGTCACACAGATTAAGGAGTGGTACAGCCGGATTAAAGATGGCCCACAGCAGCTGAGGGCACGCCACGCTCCGAGCGGGCATCAACAGGCTGAAATGACCAGATCATTTCCAAAGTGAAGGCTGTGTTGATCCGGGACGTCGTGTGTCTACCAGAGAACTCACAGAAAATGTGGACATCAGCACTTTTGCGGCACATTCCACTGTTACAGGAGATTTTGTAATGAAAGACGTGCAGAGGAATTCACGCGTCGGGACGGAGCCGCTCATGGTGCACAACAAAAAACACCTCCGTGTTGGAAGTCTCACAGGACATGTTGCGGCATGCCCAGCTGTTACACAATTTCTCGGATACTCACTCGACTGAAAAGCCACCGAAAGCTGTCTGAATCTTCCGAATGCTTTCCATCTGGCTGTCTCACACAGTGTCTTAAATTTTCATGGAGCAACCGACAGGTGTGAAAAAACTCACGCATGCGCACGAAGGTTCAAGCTTGGCTGATGCAAGAGCACATGATTCAAATCCATATAGTTTTTGAAAAAATAAAAAGGTTAGATACTTTTCTAACAGACCTCATACAACACAGCCCCACATTTGACTGGCCAATGGCCATATCGTTTCTTGGGGCCCACATTGTAGCAAGACATGTTTATTAAACTGCCAAGACCTGCCTGCCACTTCAGATCCTGATCTTACTGGAGTCCCACAGCGCTAAAATGATTTGGCTAAGGTGTTTAACAAAGCTAAGGCTAAGTCTCTTCCGCTGCATCGCAGTTATGACTGTCCCATTGACTTATTACCTGGTTAAAATCCCCTGTGGGGAAAATTGTTTTCCTTGTCAGGCCGTGAACATAAAGCTATGGAAGAATATATCCAAGAATCCCTCGTGGCGGGTCTGAACCATCCTACATCTTCACCTGCGGGCGCAGGATTTTTCTTTGTTGGAAAAAAGGATAAATCCCTTCATCCATGTATTGATTACCGGGGTCTTAATGAGGTCACAGTTAAGAACAAATATCCCCTTCCGTTATTGTCCTCACCTTTTGAACTGCTAGAAGGGGCCAAGATATTTACCAAACTAGACCTTCGTAATGCAGGTCGGGGACAGAGCATGCAGTAATTGGTGGATTGGGAGGGCTATGGTCCTGAGGAGCGTTCCTGGGTGCCGTCCAGCTTCACCCTGGATCCAGCTATCATTTAGTTTGGATCTGAGAAGGCAACAAATGGAAAACTGCCTTCAGCACCCCGACCGCCATTATGAATACTTCGTTATGCCCTTTGGGCTTACAAATGCACCTGCTGTGTTTCAAGAGTTGGTGATGTACTGAGGGACTTCCTAGATAAATTTGTTTTTGTTTATTTGGATCACATTCTGATCTTCTCCCCCGATGAAGACACACATAAGCGACATGTCCGGACCGTTTTGCAATTTCTGTTAGAGAATCAGATATACATCAAGGCAGAAAAATGTGAGTTCCATAAACCCACTGTGTCTTTCCTGGGGTTTGTGATATCTGAGGGGGGGGATTCAGATGGATCCGACCAAAACAGCAGCTGTAGTGGAATGGGATACACCTCGCAATCACAAGGAAGTCCAACGATTTCTAGGCTTCGCCAACTTTTATCGAATGGTCATACGGAATTTTAGTACGGTGGCGGCTCCCTTACACAATCTTACCTCCATTCACCAGGTGTTTGTCTGGTCTCGTGAGTGTGAGGAAGCTTTCCTGGAGCTAAAGAAAAGGTTTACATTCGTCCCCGTGCTGCTCCTCCCTGACCCCGGTCAGCAGTTTGTGGTCGAAGAAGATGCCTCGGACATTGGAGTGGTTGCGGTACTTTCACAAGTTAGTTCCTCCGATAATAAAATGCATCCTTGTGCGTTCTTATGCATCCTTGTGCGTTCTAAAAAGCTATCTTCCACCGAGCGCCACTACAACATAAGTGACTGTGAGCTGTTGTCCGTTAAGGTGGCCTTGGAGGAGTGGCATCACTGGCTAGAGGGGGCCGAGTTACCATTTCTTTTTCTAACTGACCACAAGAAACTGCAATACTTACGCACGGCCAAAAGACTTAATGCCAGGCAAGCTCGATGGTCACTGTTCTTCAGCCATTTCAACTTTACACTCTCCTACTGACCGGGCTCTGAGAATGGCAAGCTGGACTCTCTGTCATGTCGATTCGAGTCCGAGGATCACACCTCTGAACCACAAACTGTACTTCCCTCAGCCTGCTTTGTTTCTGCCCTTACACAGCAAATAGAGGATAAGGCCAAGGCAGTTTTGGGAGAGGAGCCTGTGCCTCAAGGGTGCCTAGAGGGGTTACTGTTTGTGCCACAGACAATCCGAGGCAAAGTCATGCGCTGGGCTCATGATAGTCAGTTTACGTGTCACCAAGGCATCAGAAAGATAAGTGGATGATACTTCAATGCTTTTGGTGGCCCAGTATGGACCGAGATGTGACTGACTATATTAACGCCTGGCATATTTGCGCTGCCCAAAAATCATCCAATCAGAGACCATCTGGTGAGTTACTTCCTCTCTCAATCCCCAAACGTCCATGGTCGCATATAGCCATAGACTTTGTCACTGTCCTTTTGGTTTCGCAAGGTCACACCGTGATTCTTACAGTTATTTGGTTTTCCAAGATGTGTCACTTTTTGCCTCTCCCTAAACTCCCCACAGCCAAGAGGGCCGCTGAGGTTCTGCTTCAAAACGTGTAAGCTGCATGGATTTCCACAGGATGTAGTGTCCAACCGGGGCCCTCAGTTTGTGTCCCATTTCTGGACTGAGATTTGCAAGTTGATCAGAGCAACAGCTAGTCTTACATCCGGGTATCATCCACAGGCCAATGGCCAAGTCAAACGTGCAAATCAAGAAATGGAGAAGGGACTTCACATTCAAGCACCCCACAGTCCATCAAACTGGGCTGCACAACTTCATTGGGTGGAAGTGGCCCATAACCAACTTCCGACCTCAGCCACCGGTTATTCCCCGTTCCATGTGGTACATGGTTATCAGCCAGCTCTGTTTTTTTTCCATGGCCTCATCTTCTTCTGTCCCCTCTGCACTAGCTCTTATCCAGCGCTGCAAGAGGATCTGGGTTCCTGCTCAGCGAACCTTACTCAAGACATCCTCCTCATACAAGACTGCAGTGGACCACCGTCATTCTCCCACGCCTCCCTACGTGCCCGGCCAGTGGGTTTGGTTGTCGACCAGGGTTCTGCCACTTCAGGGGACAGTTCGCAACCTCGCACCTAGGTTTGTGGGTCCCATTCCCATCACCAAGGTGATCAACCCAGTGTCAGTTTGTCTGTGTCTCCCTAGGGCATTGTGGGTCCATCCTACATTTACAACATTTACATGAAATTTACAACGTCTCCAGTCCATTCAAAACTGTGATGCCAGAATCCTGATGGGGGTGCTCAAAACTCAACACATTACTCCCATCCTCAATAAACTTCATTGGCTTCCTGTTAGGTTCAGGGTGGAATATAAGATCTGCCTCCTGACCTATCAGTGTGTCTACGGCGGTGCACCAGTGTACCTCAAAGAACTTCTGTCCCCCCATGAGCCCATGAGATGCCTCTGCTCAAACAACAGTCACCTTCTCCAGGTCCCCAAAACCAAGCTCCACACAATGGGGGACAGATCCTTTCAGGCAACAGCACCATGCCTGTGGAATCCCCTGCCCATCCACCTGAGGGTGCCACAGTCAGTGGACTCTTTTAAATCAAATCTTAAAACATTTTTATACCAGAAAGCTTATGAATTATAGTTGCTAATTTCAATTGATTTTATTTTTATTGTTGTTGATTGTTGTTTTATGCTTCTGTTTAACTTCTGTGGCACTTTGAGATTTGTTTACAAATGTAAAGTGCAATATAAATAAAATGTATTATTATTATTACATTCCATGTGAGTCCCCCGCTAACTACCCAGTTCATGGGCGGCGATCCCGCCTTCTCTGTCCGCCGTCTCGTGGTTGCTCATCGTCTGGGCCAGGGCATGCAGTAATTGGTGGATTGGGAGGGCTGCGGTCCTGAGGAGCGTTCCTGGGTGCCGTCCCGTTTCATCCTGGATCAGGCTCTCATCCGTTACTTTCATGCTTTGCGTCCGGGGGTTCCTGGGCCGTCTGGAGCCGGCTGTGGGCAGGGGTGATGTCATGATTGGGTCTGTGGGGGGTTATTGTTTATTGCCTTTGGTATGCATTTAGTTTTTGCACTGGGGTTTGGTGGCTGGATTTCTTTTGTGTTGTTTGGTGTTGGCGTTTCCCTCCTGTCTGCCCTTCCTGTGGCCATGCCTCTTTCTGGATCTTTCCTTACACACCTGCAGTGCATTTACCCTGATCACATCCCCTTATTAGTTAAACCTTCTTCCTCTCTCCTTTGCGAGATTGTTATGCCTTGTGCCTCTTTTGAGCATTGGTCTTCAGAGTTTTCACAGTCCTGTTTTTGCTTTACCGACCTGTCTGCCTCTTTCTGGAACCTGTCTCTGCCAAATGCTTCGGTTACTGTTGTTATTTTTGGACTGTCTTTTTGTGTACCAACTCACGTAAGTCCTGACATTAAACTCTGTGAAGCTGAGACCTGAATGCTGCATTTGTGTCCGACCACTTGGTGCCGTCTGGCCCATCAGTCATTAAGTTTCAGAAGTTTATTTTTCAAAAGCTTTTATGTGCCCTGTGAATTTAAAGACTCTGGCAGTAACAAGACTGGACTTATGATGAGCACAGACAGACAGATGGATGCATAGTCTTTGCAATACCCAATGGCTATCAAATATGGCCATCGGGTATTGTCATTCTGTCTCTCAAATGTGCAGTTACCCACATTTTTGAGTTGTGCATATGCACACAGACAACGATCTGAGCCAGCTATTCATAATTATTATTTAACAGGACAATCTGTGAGTCAGCATCAGAGGTTGTTCTGTTCTCAATTCACATGTGGGATCTTGCTGGCAACAATGTGTCGTAACCATCAGCATATACTGTCACAGGTGTTGATCACAACATGTGACAACAACAACATGGCTCCCTGAGAAGGGAACATCTTCAGGGACCAAGGTTGCTGATGTGCACACAGCACCAGCTGGTGTTGGTCAGGATCAGATCATTCTGAACCACCCTTTAAACCTCCACTAGAAACCATCTGTTATGGTTTCTACAAGATCTAGTTGAACCCAGTTTTGCAGGCAGGAAGACAAAATATGATCAGGTGCAAAAAAACAAGGTAATTTATTCAGTCTCCAAAAATCCAAAAGAGCCAACATAGCAAACCTCAAAGAAACACAAATTTTTGTAACACACTCACATGAACAAGAACCAGAGCCAAACTGGACTGTGGGCAAACTAACAATGAACCGGCACTGACTGACAAACAAGGAAGTGCTTAAATAACCCAGGTGAAATTAACAACAGGTGAGTTGAATCAGGGGAAAGAGGAGGAGCAAGTGCACAGGAGGAACTGACAGAGCAAATGGAGGACGGTGTGTGATGGGGTCAAAGGCTGTAACAACTAAGAAAGGTGAACAGAACTAAACAGAATCTGCAGGTGAGTGGAACATAATAAAATATACAGAAATTTAACTCCGGTACCAAAAATGCACATAAGGTAACTAGGGAAATAAGAAACAAACAATTTACAAAATCACACTGAAAACTAAAGAAGGACCAGAATGAAGTACATAACCAAAACTAGAGAGGAACTCAAACCAGTGAAGGAGTGTAACAGGACAAGAGAACAAGACTGACAGGTGAGGATGCAGGGGTGGAACACATGGGACCCCGACATGTACAAATAGACCTACACAAAATAATACTTCAACAACTACATACCTACAGAACATAAGACATCCCAGAGGTGGCAAACACACTCAACCCATAGAAAAACTGATAAAGATACAACACGGTGATTAAACTGGATAACAAGCAAAACTAATAAATATAAAGTATATGAAACAGACAATGCCGTGCACACAGGAAGCAGGTGGATTTAACAGAAAACACAGCAGGTGATCAGCATATGCCAGAAGACATAGACATAAAGACAGAGACATCACAGATAGCTGAAGAGAAGAAAATACACAATTAAACCAAGATCTAAACCCCATGGCCAACGGGCCACAGCTAGGGCCGAACCACAACACCATCTCTCCTTTGTATCTGGTCAAAGTTATTTCAGCGTCAGATTTGTACGGAGGCACCTGAGGCTCAGGTGGAAGTAAATGTAATAATAGAGGATTAACTGTGTCCTGAGATTTATAATCTCTGAATACACTTTTGTAAACAGTGTGCACAGATTCATGTGCTTGTTTATTGCACAGTCAAGCTTCATGGACCTGTGTGTGTGTTACATCATTAATGAAAGAAAACTCCTATTTATTTGAAAATTTAGTGGATGAATAATGATGAAAACATGAACAGTCAGATTTTAGTGTCAGTAAGAGCTCACTTCTGTCCAGCAGATGCTTGTTGTCCTTTGAAATCAATGAGATGTCCCTTTGACCAGTCACTCTTCAGAGACACCAAGCTGGGTTCAGGTTTAGGTCCAGCAGAGGGCGCTGTGTCCTGCTGTGTTCTGGAACACACACAATGCTCTGAGTAGTAGATAGGTAGATAATTTATTGATCCTTCACAGGAAAATATGCTTTGGCAGCAGCTCACACAGACATAAATTTCATACATCTATCATCAACATGTAATATAAAATAAAATGAAAGTGCAAAACCACAACATCATTTTAATAGTCAATGTGCATTAAACAGCCTAATACTAGCAGCAGGAAAGTCTTTCTAAAATGCTCCGACTTGCACCTCAGTGGCAGCAGCCTGTGACTGAAGGTGCTACAGGTGGTCACCTCCGTGGTATTGGGGGTGGGGGGGTGAGAGATGTTAGCCTTAATGGTCTTGAGGTTTGAAAGCATCCTCTCCTCGGTCACCTGTTGGACAGGCGAAAGTTATGAGTCAACCATATAGCCTGCTTTTTTTATAAGCTTATTCAGTCTGTTTCTGTCTGCTATACGAATGCCCTCTCCCCAGCAGGCTACCGCAAAAAACACAGCACTGGCCACTACTGTGTGGTAAACAGTCCAAAGTAAGGGTGGGTAGATATTAAATGACTGTACGCCTCCATAAAAAATACAATCGGCTTTGCCCCTTGCGATACACAGACTCTGCCTGACTTTTCCAGTCCAGCTTGTGATCCAGCTGCACACCCAGGTATTTGTGGTTACAAACCCCTCCACCTCAGTGCCTTCAATGGTAATAGGTGTTGCATGGACCACTCTACCTCGGCTACAATCCACAGTCATCTCAGTCGATCCACAGTCGCCGCAGAGGAGCTCCAGGAGCCCGGAGCTGACAGCTGTCACCACTCATCAATCATCATCACCATAAAAGCCTGGAGGAGACACCACATCTCTGCCGAGAAATCGTCTTACCAACAGGTAAAACTCTCAGCCGTGTCTGTGCTGAACGCACTTATCATTGTCTTTTTGAAAACCTTTGCAGGAGTACCTGTTATCTTCAGTCAGCTGGGAGCTGGATTTTGGACGTAGAAGAGTGACGGACTTCACTCCTCTTTCCAAACTAGAGAAGTAACAGTCGGTCTCTGTACGTTTCTGAGTTTTTGTGTCGGAGGTGGAGATTCTCCCACAGAAGGAACTGAACTGAGTTGCTGATAGTTTTGCTGGGTGTGCACAACCCCCCCCCCCCCCCCCCCGATCTGTTTTTTGCTTTCTGCCAGCAGTACCCTGTCTGACAGCTGAAGGCGGTGGCCACCTGGAGACTCAGGACTTGGCGGCTCTGGTGGCTCTCGGGTCTCCGCTGGCAGTGGAAATCGTGTGGGCCCCGACTCTTCTCTGGACAGGCGTCTCCTATCCTCAAGCCTGCCCACATGACACCGACTGTGTAATTGACTGTTGTTTAAAACCGTATCTGTATACTATTGTGCACATTTCACAACATTAAACTGTTACTTTTGGCATTTCCATTGTCCGTTCATTTACGCCCCCTGTTGTGCGTCCGTGTCATCACACTTTTCACAACATTAATCAGTGAAATCACCTGGTGGAATCAGTGGTTACAAAGAAAACCTGCACCCTCTTGGCCCTTTCTGGAACAAGTTGCCCACCCCTGGTTTAGATCATCAACTAGATTTTGGTCACCATCAGACAAAACTCCCCTTTGTGTTTCATACCTGTAAACTTCCTCATACCAGCCCACAACTGGCCTTGCTCCATCTTGGTGCAGTTCTTGCAGCTATATAAGCTCTTTTACCCTCCCTCAACTCCACCTTCTGTTCCCGCTGGATTTCTGTAACGTTGTCCCTGTCACCCATTCTAAAACCCTGCTTATTCTCATTTATAAGGGCTTTCAGATTGCTGGTAATCCATGGTCTGTTGTTTGAATAGCAGTGAATGTCTTTGGAGGACATGTTTTCATAACAGAGGTTTATTTGATGTGTTACGCGTTCTGTTAACACATCTATATCATTTCCGTACACTTCACTAAAAATACCCCAGTCAGTTGTCCCAAAACAACACTTGAGGGATTCAACTGCCTCTGGGTTCCAGCGTGTGCATGTTCTGGTGGTGACAGGCAGCCTTTTAACTGCAGGCAAGTAACAGGGAGCTAAGTGAACCATGTCGTGATCGGATCGATTAAGAGGAGGCAGTGCATTTATACATCAAATCAAATCAAATCAATATTATTTATATAGCGCCAAATCACAACAAACAGTTGCCCCAATGCGCTTTATATTGTAAGGCAAGGCCATACAATAATTACAGAAAAACCCCAATGGTCAAAACGACCCCCTGTGAGCAAGCACTTGGCGACAGTGGGAAGGAAAAACTCCTTTTTAACAGGAAGAAACCTCAAGCAGAACCAGGCTCAGGGAGGGACAGTCTTCTGCTGGGACTGGTTGGGGCTGAGGGAGAGAACCAGGAAAA
This sequence comes from Thalassophryne amazonica, assembly GCF_902500255.1. Classification (NCBI taxonomy): domain Eukaryota; kingdom Metazoa; phylum Chordata; class Actinopteri; order Batrachoidiformes; family Batrachoididae; genus Thalassophryne; species Thalassophryne amazonica. Next base: position 26,410,684 of record NC_047114.1, read on the forward strand.
AGACATGCTGTGGAGGGGAGCAGAGATCAATCACTAATGATTAAATGCAGAGTGGTGCATACAGAGCAAAAAGAGAAAGAAACACTCAGTGCATCATGGGAACCCCCCAGCAGTCTAAGTCTATAGCAGAATAACTAAGGGATGGTTCAGGGTCACCTGATCCAGCCCTAACTATAAGCTTTAGCAAAAAGAAAAGTTTTAAGCTTAATCTTAAAAGTAGAGAGGGTGTCTGTCTCCCTAATCTGAATTGGGAGCTGGTATAACAGGAGAGGAGCCTGAAAGCTGAAGGCTCTTCCTCCCATTCTACTCTTACAAATCCTAGGAACTACAAGTAAGCCGGCAGTCTGAGAGAGAAGTGCTCTGTTGGGGTGATATGGTACTATGAGGTCCCTAAGATGAGACCTGATTATTCAAAACCTTATAAGTAAGAAGAAGAATGTTTAATTCTGTTCTGGAATTAACAGGGAGCCAATGAAGAGAGGCCAGTATGGGTGAGATATGCTCTCTCCTTCTAGTCCCTGTCAGCACTCTAGCTGCAGCATTTTGAATTAAATGAAGGCTTTTCAGGGAACTTTTAGGACAACCTGATAATAATGAATTACAATAGTCCAGCCTAGAAGAAATAAATGCATGAATTAGTTTTTCAGCATCACTCTGAGACAAGGCCTTTCTAATTTTAGAGATATTGCGCAAATGCAAAAAGCAGTCCTACATATTGCTTAATATGCACATTGAAGGACATATCCTGATCAAAAATGACTCCAAGATTTCGCACAGTATGACTAGAGTTCAGGGTAATGCCATCCAGAGTAAGGATCTGGTTAGACATCATGTTTCTAAGATTTGTGGGGCAAAGTACAATAACTTCAGTTTTATCTGAATTTAAAAGCAGGAAATTAGAGGTCATTATTAGAGGTAATACTGCCTAAGGGAAGCATGTATAAAGTGAATAAAATTGGTCCTAGCACAGAACCTTGTGGAACTCCATAATTAACCTTAGTCTGTGAAGAAGACTCCCCATTTACATGAACAAATTGTAATCTATTAGATAAATATGAGTCAAACCACTGCAACACAGTGCCTTTAATACCTATGGCATGCTCTAATCTCTGTAATAAAATTTTATAGTCCGCAGTATCAAAAGCCGCACTAAGGTCTAACAGGACAAGCACAGAGATGAGTCCACTGTCTGAGGCCATAAGAAGATCATTTGTAACCTTCACTAATGCTGTTTCTGTACTATGATTAATTCTGAAACCTGACTGAAACTCTTCAAATAGACCATTCCTCTGCAGATGATCAGTTAGCTGTTTTACAACTACCTTTTCAAGAATTTTTGAGAGAAAAGGAAGGTTGGAGATTGGCCTATAATTAGCTAAGATAGCTGGGTCAAGTGATGGCTTTTTAAGTAATGGTTTAATTACTGCCACCTTAAAAGCCTGTTGTACATAGCCAACTAATAAAGATAGATTGATCATATTTAAGATCGAAGCATTAATTAATGGTAGGGCTTCCTTGAGCAGCCTGGTAGGAATGGGGTCTAATAGACATGTTGATGGTTTGGAGGAAGTAACTAATGAAAATAACTCAGACAGAACATTAGTGAAGAGATTAGAGCATGCCATAGGTATTAAGGCACTGCGCTGCGGTGGTTTGACTCATATTTATCTAATAGATTACAATTTGTTCATGTCTATGGGGAATCTTCTTCACAGACTAAGGTAATTATGGAGTTCCACAAGGTTCTTGCTAGACCAATTCACTTTATACATGTTTCCCTTAGGCAGTCTTATTAGACGGCATTGCTTAAATTTTCATTGTTATGCAGATGATACCCAGCTTTATCTATCCATGAAGCCAGAGGACACACACCAATTAGCTAAACTGCACGATTGTCTTACAGACATAAAGACATGGATGACTCTAATTTCCTGCTTTTTAAACTTCAGATAAAACTGAAGTTATTGTACTTGGCCCCACAAATCTTAGAAACATGGTGTCTAACCAGATCCTTTACTCTGGATGGCATTACCCTGACCTCTAGTAATACTGTGAGAAATCTTGGAGTCATTTTGATCAGGATATGTCATTCAATGCGCATATTAAACAAATATGTAGGACTGCTTTTTTGCATTTGCGCAATATCTCTAAAATTAGAAAGGTCTTGTCTCAGAGTGATGCTGAAAAACTAATTCATGCATTATTTCCTCTAGGCTGGACTATTGTATATTCATATTATCAGGTTGTCCTAAAAGTTCCCTGAAAAGCCTTCAGTTAATTCAACATGCTGCAGCTAGAGTACGGACAGGGACTAGAAGGAGAGAGCATATCTGACCCATATTGGCCTCTCTTCATTGGCTTCCTGTTAATTCTAGAATCGAATTTTAAAATTCTTCTTCTTACTTATAAGGTTTTGAATATCAGGTCCCATCTATCTTAGGGACCTCATAGTACCATATCACCCCAATAGAGCGCTTCGCTCTCAGACTGCAGGCTTACTTGTAGCTCCTAGGGTTTGTAAGAGTAGAATGGGAGGCAGAGCCTTCAGCTTTCAGGCTCCTCTCCTGTGGAACCAGCTCCCAATTCAGATCAGGGAGACAGACACCCTCTCTACTTTTAAGATTAGGCTTAAAACTTTCCTTTTGCTAAAGCTTATAGTTAGGGCTGGATCAGGTGACCCTGACCATCCCTTAGTTATGCTGCTATAGACTTAGACTGCTGGGGGGTTCCCAATGTGCACTGAGTGTTTCTTTCTCTTTGTGCCTCTGTATGCACCACTCTGCATTTAATCATTAGTGATTGATCTCTGCTCCCCTCCACAGCATGTCTTTTTCCTGGTTCTCTCCCTCAGCCCCAACCAGTCCCAGCAGAAGACTGCCCCTCCCTGAGCCTGGTTCTGCTGGAGGTTATTCCTGTTAAAAGGGAGTTTTCCTTCCCACTGTTGCCAAGTGCTTGCTCACAGGGGGTCGTTTTGACCGTTGGGGTTTTTCCGTAATTATTGTATGGCCTTGCCTTACAATATAAAGCGTCTTGGGGCAACTGTTTGTTGTGATTTGGCGCTATATAAATACATTGATTTGATTTGATTTGATTTGAAGATAGCTGGGTCAAGTGATGGCTTTTTAAGTAATGGTTTAATTACTGCTACCTTAAAAGCATGTGGTACATAGCCAGTAATAAAGACAGATTGATCATATTTAAGATCAAAGCATTGATTAATGGTAGGGCTTCCTTGAGCAGCCTGGTAGGAATGACGTGTAATAGACATGTTGATGGTTTGGAGGAAGTAACTAATGAAAATAACTCAGACAGAACAATCAGAGAGAAAGAGTCTAACCAAATACCAGCATTACTGAAAGCAGCCAAACATAAAGATATGTCTTTGGGATGGTTATGAATAATTTTTTCTCTAATAGTTAAAATTTTATTTGCAAAGAAAGTCATGAAGTCATTACTAGTTAAAGTTAAAAGAATACTCAGCTCAATAGAGCTCTGACTCTTTGTCAGCCTGGCTACAGTGCCGAAAAGAAACCTGGGGTTGCTCTTATTTTCTTTGATTAGTGATGAGTAGTAAGATGTCCTAGCTTTACGGAGGGCTTTTTTTATAGAGCTACAGACTCTTTTTCCAGGCTAAATGAAGATCTTCTAAATTAGTAAGATGCCATTTCCTCTCCAGCTTACGGGTTATCTGTTTTAAACTGTGAGTTTGTGGGTTATACTACGGAGTCATGCACTTCTGATTTAAGACTCTCTTTTTCAGAAGAGCTATAGCATCCAAAGTTGTGCTCAATGAGGATATAAAACTATTGACGAGATAATCTATCTCACTCACAGAGTTTAGGTAGCTACTCTGCTCTATGTTGGTATATGGCATTAGAGAACATAGCAAAGAAGGAATCATGTTATTAAGAATGATCAGACAGAAGGGGGTTTTCAGGGAATACTGTTAAGTCTTCAATTTCCATGCCATACGTCAGAACAAGATCTAAGTGTGGTTAAAGTGGTGGGTAGGCTCATTTACATTTTGAGCGAAGCAAAGCACAGTCAGATGCGTGTTCAAGGTTGTGGGGGCGTGGCTTTGGACGGAGCACTGATAGGGTAGGGAGGAGGGGGTGGAAGCTAGAGGAAGTGCTACTCTCAAATCTTCCTAGCTCTCTTGCTAGCTTTCCAGGAGTACCAACTCCAGCTTTAACCCACAGTAATCCCTTTGGGATATCATGCCTTATCCCAAATTTTGAGGCACTGTTCAGGTTTAACAGTTCTGGCATGAATAAGCCCATACAGGTGTGTCTTGGTTGCATTCAGCAAACCTCACAGTTATTCGGCACATCATTACAGATCATCTCCCACACCATAAAAAAGACAACAAAAACCTGTCTATTATTTTGAATCTCAACTATATTAACAACTGCATTCAAAACATGAAAAAAACCCTGGAACTGCACGCAACAGGCTGCTGTCTCACCGGCGCCATGACAGTGGTGGAAAGAGCACTGGAAATGTAAGTATAAGTACTATTACACTTCTGAAATAATACTCATTTACAACTAAAAGTTTGAGTGTTAAAAAATACTTGTTGAAGTACTCTTCTCAAAAACTATTGTATTTTCCTGGAGTATAAGTATTGATTTTCTTACTACTTTGGGAGGCCCTGTGACTTACCTGGTGCGACATTTCTCTGAAAAATACCATACTTTTTTTGCACTTGATATTTAATTAATTATAAATAACCAGTGAAATCAAATCAGGAATCAGTGTAGAAAATAAAGGAGTATAAGTTACACCTGTTAAATGTGACTCTTTAAGAGTAAAAGCCTCACCACTTTTTTTTTTTCATCAGCTCTTTAATTTGGGATTTTTGTGCATTGCTGTTGTGTACTTTTTATTACTGGCATTTACTGTTTAATTATTACAGTTTATTTTGTTTAGTGCTTTGATTCCTGTTGAAGTATGATGCACAACATACAACCAAACCAGTAGTAAAATTTAACTAATATATAAAGCTGACCCGTGTGTGTTCACTTTGCACAGCCATAGTAATTATGAAATCGACACCTAAAGTGCAGATTTTATTTATTTCTAGTCATGTCCAGAGATCAAGGATTCAGTGACCAATTTCATATTTACGCCCAGCTCTCCACAATTTCTCTGATACTTACTGGACTGGTAAGCATGAAAGCCGATCTAGGCATGTCCAAACTTGTCCCCTGGCACTCCGAAACGGAGGTGTTCCTTTGGACATGTCTATCTCGGCTTTCAGTGCTTACCAGTCGAGTGAGTATAAGAGAACTTGTGGAGAGCTGGACATGTCCCAACTTGTCCTCTAACACTCAGAAACGGAGGTGTTCCTTTGTCTCGCTTCATCAGCCAATCGGTTGTGATGCGCGAAGCCTCCGCGCGGCTTTCCATGACAAAATCTCTTGTTAAAAGTGAAATCTGCCAAAAAATGGCTGATGTCCAGCTCTTGTGATAACCAGAGAAAGAGCACACGACGGTCTCGTATCCACAGAGCCATCAGCTTAGAAATGATCCATTGGTTTGTGCCGCGTCGGAGTGCGGCGCACCGACCGTCCTTAAAGGGGTCCTTAAAGCTGTAGTTAAAGTCCTTATTCTCTGTGAAGCCCTTAAAATTTTCACCGAAAGCCAGATAAATTTTTCGAATGGTTTCCAGGTGCCAGTCTCTAACAGCTTCTGAAAAAATTCTGATGGAAAAACAGTCCTTTTCATTCCGCCATTTCCAGACAATGAAAATCCGACGAGGGGGCGGGACCACTCCTTCCCAAGGCGTGCTCACAGGCGAATGACGTCACCGACAGGCGTGGAAAAACTCACGCATGCGCACGAGGATTCAAGCATGTCTGACTTAAAAACATATGAATGAAATCCATATAGTTATTGAAAAAAATAAAAAGGACTGTTACTTTATTGACAGACCTCGTATAAACATGATTGGAATTGAATAAGTGCAAATGGCATCGATATCGATAAAATCTGATGAATACCCATCCCCAGTCATAGCCACCTTCCTCAGCTTTTGTTACATGTTGGAATTTAGCTCTGATGTGAATAATGACAGTGTGGCGATGTGACCTCTGACATCTGACCTGGACAATGGTCATTGTTTCAGATCCTCATCTCACCTCTGATCTTTGATCTGGATCTCATGGTCCCCACAGAGACTGGTTTTTGGGGGTCCCTCCTCTGTGTCCTCACACTGATCCATTACAGAGTCCACACCTTCACACAAACACAACATGCTGTCACGCAGGATTTCCCAGCATTCCTCTGTGTTACATGACAAACTCTAACAGAAAAAAACTTTGAATTAAAGAAAAAATGTAGCTAAATTAAAAGTTTTGTGGCAGCAGACCCACAGAACACAGCAGAATTTACAGCGTTTGTCTCCATCATGTGATCCATGCAGAGGAGGAGGAGGAGGGCAGGAGCTTTGTTCCAAGCAGACACACTGTTGTCTTACCCTCCTAACAGTACCTTGACTGGCTACTTGAGGCTGGCTCCAAAAGTGAACAGGTTCCCCTTCAAGTCCATGTTAAAATGTCACCTGATCACCTGAACTGAAACGATTGGTTGTGAGTATTATACGGTAGAACAGCTAAATAGTGAAAAAATTGCAGAAGATACCCTGTCACTCTTACATATAAACAGTCGAAGCTTGTATTGTAAAATGTCGCAAATAAAAGATTATTTAAATCAGTTTAAAAATAAATTTAATATTGTTGCAATCACTGAATCTTGGCTTAATGATGATCTCATGACTGATGTTCAAATAGAGGGATATGAGCTGTATTTTGTGAACAGAAGAGATAAAAGGGGCGGTGGTGTTGCTCTGTACATAAAGGCAGATCTGATATGTGCAATTGTAGAAGAAATGACAACTGTGGATGACATCATAGAAATTGTAACAGTGGAACTTGTACATGAAACATCTAAAAATATTTTAATCAGTTGTGTATACAGAGCACCAGACACTTGTGTTGTGAAATTTACAGATAGAATAATAGAGCTATTCCATCAAATTAAAACAAAACGCTTTTTATATGTGGAGACTTTAACATTAACATAGAGAGCTCCAGTTGCCAAAGAATAAGTGATTTTGTGAATTCAATGTATAGTTTGGGGTTATTCCACTTGATAACAAAACCAACCAGAATCACATCGCAAAGTGCAACGGTAATCGACAATATATTTACAAATAGAACAGATGAAATTATCAGGAATGGGATCTTGATGACAGATGTAGTGATCATTTACCAGTCTTTTCAATATTTAAATATAAAAATAGGTACAAGAAAAAAACTGTTATAAACTTTAAAAGAGACAAGTCAGTAAAAGCCTTAGAGGCATTAAAATATGATCTTAAAATCAAAATTGGGAAGAAGTTTATGTCAGTGATGTTAATGTAGCATATAACTCATTTATGAAAATATTGATGAAATCATATAATAAAAACTGTAAATTAATAGAAATTAGTAAGAAAAGAGTAAATAAACCATGGCTGACAAAGGGAATAAAAAATGCTTGTGCAAAGAAAAACTATTTATACAGGTGCTTTTTAAAAATGCAAACAAAGGAAACAGAACACAGATACAAAAAATATAAAAATAAACTATTGACAATAATTAGGAAACAAAAAAAAGATTATTATAGTGAACAATTAAATAAGAATAAAGATAATATGAGGGTAACATGGGGAATTATAAAAAGTGTGATTGAAAGTGATGGAGCGAAAGCAACTTTTCCAAATTACTTTGTCAAAGAAAATAAAGAGATATATGACATAAAAGATGTGGCAAATGGGTTTAATGATTATTTTTCAAATGTAGGATCAAGTCTGGTGGGAAATAAACCAATAGTAGAAGATAAACTAAATACAATTGTAAATACGGTCAATAGTATTTTCCTTGACAATGTGGATAAAGATGAAATAAGAAATATTGTAAAAAAACTGTGTAAGCAAAAGATCAACTGACCATGAAGATTTAGACATGAAGACTGTAAAAAGTATAATAGAAACTGTTATTGAACCATTTACTTATATTTGCAATCTGTCTCTGTCAACAGGGATTTTTCCAGATGAAATGAAAATGGCCAAGGTAGTCCCATTATATAAAAATGGAGACAAACATAAATTCTCTAATTACAGGCCAGTATCATTGCTTCCACAGTTTTCTAAAATTATGGAAAAAGTTTTTGTGACAAGGTTGGATAAATTCACTGAAAAACATCATATTTTAAATAATGCTCAGTATGGATTCAGAACAAAACATTCGACAGCTATGGCAATTATGGAATTAATAGAGAAAATATTGATGTTATTGACCACTCAAGATTGCTTCACAAGTTACAACAATATGGAATAAGAGGTATTGCACATCAGTGGGTAAAAAGCTACTTAGAAAACAGAAAACAGTTTGTTCAGATAAATAATATCAAATCAGAATTGTGTAATATTGCTTATGGAGTACCACAAGGATCAGTACTTGGACCCAAACTGTTTATTTTGTATATCAATGATTTTGTGAATGTATCTAATGTGCTTGGTAGCATTTTATTTGCTGATGATACAACGCTGTTTTACTCTGGATCAGATATACAGGAAGTAGCACAAGTGATAAAAACAGAATTGGAAAAGGTTAAGCATTGGTTTGATATAAACAGACTGTCACTAAATATTAATAAGACAAATTTCATATTGTTTAATGACAGAGCAAAAAAAATAATGTGTCATTACAAATAGATGGAATGGATATACAAAGGGTAAAAGAAATGAAATTTTTAGGAGTCATAATTGATGAAGATCTTACATGGAAGTCACACATAAATTACATAAAAGGAAAAATAGCGAAAGCCATTGCTGTTTTGCATAAAGTAAAATATTCATTAAATAGTTATGGTTTATTAACATTGTACAATTCATTGATTTTCCCATATTTAACTTATTGTGTAGAAATCTGGGGATCAACAAATACAACTTATATACAACCTTTGTTTATTCTGCAGAAAAGGGCTTTAAGGGTGATTAGCAACAGTGGTTTTAGAGATCCATCTAATCCATTGTTCATTAAGTACAGGGTACTTAAATTTCGTGATTTGGTCGATTTGAAAATATTACAAACAATGTACCAAGCAAATAAAAATACTTTACCAACAAACATTCAAAATATGTTTGAGAAAAGAGTAAGTAGTTATAAACTGAAAGGAATAGAAGTCTTTAGAAAACCAAGATACAGAACCAGAGTAAAAGAACGGAGTATTGCAGTAAATGGTGTAAAATTATGGAACAATCTCAACAAAGAAATTAAAGAATTAAGGTCGCTTAAATTATTTAAAAACGTATTAAACTAGATGTATTAAGTAAGTATGAAACTATAAAATAAGTTAGTGGGCTGTAAGGAAGTTAAAAAAAATGTAATTTGTTAATAATGTATAAAATGTTTTAAGTTTAAAAATGTAACCTGTCAGAGATGTAATCTATTTAAAAATGGTCATAATTATGAAATAAGTCAGTGGTATGTGACAAGTTAAAGAAATACAATCTGTTAAATAATGTTGAAAAATGACACTGGATATTGAAAGATTGTATTGTAAAAAGGGGCAGAAAATATAAGACTTGTTCTTCTCTCTGCTCCTTTTCATTCTGGTAATGGAGATGCTTTATTTCTGCTTTTCTGTTTTTTTTTTTTTTGTTTTTTTTTTTTTCTTTTAAGTGAATGAAATAATAAATAAATGAAAATGAAAAATGAAACTGAGGTTAGACTGTTAGCTGGTGGTTCTGGGTCAGAGATCAGTAAGAGGGGCGTGTTCAAGCTTCTTTTGTCAGACACAGAGCCACACAAACTCTACCGCTTTATGCAATAATGAGTTCATTGTGAATCAATATCTGCTCTAAAATTGGTTCACAGAAACCTATGAGAAAATACTCTGTTTTGGAGCCTCAGGTGGTCAGTCAAGGAACTACAAGAAATATGACTTACGCTTTGGGGCCAAAATTCAGCCCCTAGTGTTGTCACTTTGGCACTACAAACAAAAAAAACAAATAAATATAAGTTTAACCTTTACTTAACCAGGATAATCCCAATGAGATCAAGATCTCTTTTACCAGGAAGACCTGGACAGTTACAAAGTTTACAATTCACCAAACCTGAATATGCCAAAGTATTTAACTCTGTCATGATCAGGGCGTTTTCTTTACAAATCAATATAAGTTTATTAGAGTCATTTCTTTGGCCAAATGTGTGGTCTGAGGGCCGACAGCAAATTGTATCTCTTCCACCGTCACACTAAAAATCAAAGGAAAAAACTACAAATCATCATGTAACACTTAATGATGTCATTCATATCTAAAAATATATATTTACCTGATCATCAGCAGCCAACAGCAGAGACAAAAAGACACAGATGGCAGCACAAAAGAAAGTAAAAGTAAAACACTCCTCCTCATACCTCAACTCATATATGATCACAACTTTGAACACAGTGTGATTTTGTGTCAAACAGTAACTCATCCGCGGTCTCACTCTCACTTCCTCTTTCTCGTGGCTGTAACTCCTGACACGGTGTAAAAACAGGATTCAGCTACTTTCTGTGTGCTGAGTACACATAATGAAAAATACCCGACCTTACATGTTCAACAGTTAATCACTTTGTTTTAATTTAATAATCGCTTTCGTCTTCCTGCTGTTAAATTCTGTTGTCTGTCTTCGTCTTTGGTTATTGTGACAAACAGGGATCTCGTAACTGTACATTCAGTGAATAAAATGTTACCAAATCAACATCAGTATGTCTCGGTACATTACAGCACTCATCTTTCCCTCAAACCTGACTAGTGTCCTAGTTCCTGCCACTGAAAAACATCTCCACACCATGATGTTGCCACCACCATACTTCACTGTAGGGATGGTGCCTTGTTTCCTCCAAACATGGCGCCTGAACTTCACGCCAAAGAGTTCAAGCTTTGTCTCATCAGACCAGAGAATTTTGTTTCTCATAGGCTGAGAGTCCTTCAGGTCCTTTTTGATAAACTCCACCTGGCCATGTGCCTTTTACTAAGGAGTGACTTCCATCTGGTCACTCTACCATACAGGTCTGATTGTTGGATTACTACAGAGATGGTTGTCCTTCAGGAAGGTTCTTGTCACTCCTCAAGGGAATGCTGGAGCTCTGACAGAGTGACCATTAGGTTCTTGTTCACCTCCCTGACTATGGCCCTTCTCTCCTGATCGCTCAGTTTAGATGGGTGGCCCTTTCTAGGGAGACTCCTGGTGGATGTGTACTTCTTCCATTTATAGATAATGGAGGCTACTGCATTAGCTTCCACTAGCTGTATGAATTGACCCATGAATAGACTATATACAATCAAATCATGGGCTTTTCTTACATTTCTCTGCCTTTTACTGCCTCCCGACGGTGATTCTCTCTCTATCAGAACAAGTGGTACAAAATGGCTGGACACAAGTGCAAAGCTCAGACTCAGATGGGATACAGTTAAAGGTTTTTACTGGTACAAAAAGCAGGGTTGGGTACAAAGAGAGGCAGTCCAAAATCTGCAACAGTAGCAGAAACATAAGGCTAAGGTGTGGTCCTGTAAACCTGTGACTCACATATTATGGAAAGAACGTTCTGCCACACTGTGCGATCAAATCACTGTCTTCTACATGGAAAATGTCCTGAGCAACAGTACAAGTCAAATTTTTCATGCACTTTAAAAAAAACAGTTAATGGTCTATTTGTACATTAATGAGATATTAGACTGTGTTCAACATGATATTAAATTAGTCCTTCCAGGATTTCACTGTTTTTGTGATTTTGTTTTTTTTTTTGTTTGTTTTTTTGCAATCAAAATGACTGATTTCTGGGAGTATTAAAATGTACAAGATATTTTGCATTTTTTTTTCTTCATTAAATTCCATCTTAACAATAAAACTTTCTGGAGAATACAAAAGACGTGTTTCAATCAAAATTTTATTGTGATATTGTGCTCCAAATGATTTGACCAGTAAACATCAGGATGGTGATGAGGAGCAGTGGCGCCCCCTACCAGCTATAACAGGGGTAGGCAACCTGTTCCAGAAAGAGCCATGAGGGTGCAGGTTTTCTTTGCAGCCACTGACTCCACCAGGTGATTTCACTGATTAACTGATTCCATCTGCTCAAAGTGATATTAATCAGTAAAAATCACCTGGTGGAGTCAGTGGCTGCAAAAAAAACCTGCACCCTCTTGGCTCTTTCTGGAACAGGTTGCCCACCCCTGAGCTATAAAGACAGGGGAGACAATTTGTAGCAGGCTGATAGATGCTAGCTGACACAATCTGTGCCCCCTATGAAAATATAGTAAATAAAGATAAAACTTCCTCAAATTTACTGTAGTAACTGGGTATGAGGTAAGGTAAAAATGACTTTGAAATAACTGATGTTAGGGTGTAATACCAGCTATAAAGATAGGGGACACATTTTTTTGGTAGGCTGATAGATGCTAGCTGCAACAACCTGTGTCCCCTACGCAACTGTAGTAAATAAAAATAAAACTTCCTCAAATTTACTGTAGTAATCAGGTATGAGCTCAGGTATATATCAAGTTGAAAAAACTGAGGGTAGGGTGTAATACCAGCGATAAAGATAGGGGATACATTTTCTAGCAGGCTAACAGATGCTAGCTGACACAATCTGTGTCCCCTATGCAAATATAGTAAATAAAGATAAAACTTCCTCAAATGTACTGTAGTAATTGGGTATGAGCTAAGGTAAATATGAAGTACAAATAGCTAATGGTAGGGTGTAATACCAGCTAGAAAGACAGGGGATATATTTTGTAGCAGGCTGACAGATGCTTGCTGCCACAATCTGTTTCCGCTATGCAATTATAGTCAATCAAGACAAAACTTTCTCAAATTTATTGTAGTAATCGTGTATGAGCTCACTTATATATGAAGTTGAAAAAACTGAGGGTAGAGTGTAATAACAGCTATAAAGATAGGGGATACATTTTCTACCAGGCTAACAGATGCTAGCTGCCACAATCTGTGTCCACTATGCAACTGTAGTAAATAAAGACAAAACTTCCTCAAATTTACTGTAGTAATTTTGTATGAGCTCAGGTATATATGAAGTTGAAAAAACTGAGGGTAGGGTGTAATACCAGCGATAAAGATAGGGGAGACAATTTGTAGCAGGCTGACAGATGCTCGCTGCCACAATCTGTGTCCCCTATGCAGTTATAGTAAATCAAGACAAAACTTCCTCAAATTTACTGTAGTAACTGAGTATGAGGTAAGGTAAAAATGACTTTGAAATAACTGATGTTAGGGTGTAATACCAGCTATACAGATAGGGGATATATTTTCTGGCAGGATGACAGATGCTAGCTGCAACAAACTGTGTCCCCTATGCTACTGTAGTAAATAAAGTTAAAACTTCCTCAAATTTAATGTAGCAATTGGGTATGAGCTAAGGTAAATATGAAGTTGAAAAAACTGAGGGTAGGGTGTAATACCAGCGATAAAGATAGGGGAGACAATTTGTAGCAGGCTGATAGATGCTAGCTGACACAATCTGTGTCCCCTATGAAAATATAGTAAATAAAGATAAAACTTCCTCAAATTTACTGTAGTAACTGGGTATGAGGTAAGGTAAAAATGACTTTGAAATAACTGATGTTAGGGTGTAATACCAGCTATAAAGATAGGGGACACATTTTTTTGGTAGGCTGATAGATGCTAGCTGCAACAACCTGTGTCCCCTACGCAACTGTAGTAAATAAAAATAAAACTTCCTCAAATTTACTGTAGTAATCAGGTATGAGCTCAGGTATATATCAAGTTGAAAAAACTGAGGGTAGGGTGTAATACCAGCGATAAAGATAAGGGATACATTTTCTAGCAGGCTAACAGATGCTAGCTGACACAATCTGTGTCCCCTATGCAAATATAGTAAATAAAGATAAAACTTCCTCAAATTTACTGTAGTAATTTTGTATGAGCTCAGGTATATATGAAGTTGAAAAAACTGAGGGTAGGGTGTAATACCAGCGATAAAGATAGGGGAGACAATTTGTAGCAGGCTGACAGATGCTAGCTGACACAATCTGTGTCCCCTATGCAACTGTAGTAAATAAAGACAAAACTTCCTGAAATTTACTGTAGTAATTGGGTATGAGCTCAGGTATATATCAAGTTGAAAAAACTGAGGGTAGGGTGTAATACCAGCGATAAAGATAGGGCAGACATTTTGTAGCACGCTGATAGATGCTAGCTGACATAATCAGTGTCCCCTATGCAAATATAGTAAATAAAGACAAAACTTACTCAAATTTACTGTAGTAATCGTGTATGAACTAAGGTAAATATAAAGTTAAAAAAAACTGATGCTAGGGTGTAATGCAAGATAAAGATAAAGATAGGAGATACATTTTCTGGCAGGCTGACAGATGCTAGCTACCACAATCTGTGTCCCCTATGCAATTATAGTAAATAAAGACAAAACTTCCTCAAATGTACTATGAAGTTGAAATAGCTAATGTTAAGGTATAATACCAGATATAAAGATAGGGGATATATTTTTTTATCAGGTTGACAGACGCTAGCTGCCACAACCTGTGTCCCCTACGCAACTGTAGTAAATAAAGACAGAACTTCCTCAAATGTACTATAGTAATTGGGTATGTGTTAAAGATTTTATATATATATGTTATCACTGTTAAACATTTGTACCTTTTGTCTTCTTTCTGATGAGAACGGTGTTGTGCTGTTTGCACTTAAACCCGAGAATGTACGTGTTATTCAACCTTGTTTTAGCATGCTGGGGTCAATCTGAACTGGGAATGAGGAGCTGGATGTACTTATTATTATTATTATACAACTTGTTTTCGTAGCCGCTAACGACTGGGAGTAAAAGAACTGAGGGTTGAATTTTGACTGATTGTGATGTGATGCTTAGTGTTCCAGGCAGATGCAGAACAGCTGATAACTGCAACAGACGAACGAGATGTGCTGACCTTCGACGATAAGAGTAAAAGAAAGAAACTGTTTTTGCTTACAGCTGCACTTATTGACGTGTGTGTTTATGTTACGGGAAGAAACTTGTCTTGCGTCATTCCCCCACCCTTAGGACAAGTTTTTGTTTATGTGATGAGGGATTCACTAATAAAAAGAGCGGAGCGCAGGCCAGACTTTAGTGTAGCCTTGGTGTACAGCCTGACTGCACTCCGCGCGTAAAATTTGACTTTCTGTCTCACTGGTGTTTCTTGACTCTGTTTGTCTGTTAAAGGTTTAAAAATGTTTGGAGGAGAAAATACCCAACATTGACTGGGGGCTACGTCCGGGATCTCAACAATACCGGAGGTGTCCAGCGGAGGTCGCCAAGTCCAGACGTAAATCCTTGGCCAAGGTCCGATCGATTGATCGTGTCTGCAATTGTCGACCACCGTTGGCATCGTCTGGTTGACGAGATTTTCCCGAAGAAGACAGACAGGAAGTCGAGTCAGTGAGTAAAATTTCTTTGTAAATACTACTGAGTGAGTGGTGATCAGATCACATAAACAGTTAAATTCCGCAAGCGATGATACAGAATCGTCTGTTAATGCAAAGCAGTTAAACTCTGTAAGGAGGGTGCGGACTCCTCTGTTTATATACGCGTACCGGTAGGGGATAAAAGTGATCACATAAAACAGTTAAACTCCGTAAGCGATGGCGTGGAATCGTCTGTTAATGCAAAGCAGTTAAAATCCGCGAGGAGGGCGGACTCCTCTACGGTTGCGAGGGACGCCCGTAGTTAAATTCCGGAAGGAGGGTACGGACTCCTCTGTTTTAATACGTAAAGGAAATCCCGGGTAGAAATACGTGCACTGTAAAAAAGCAGTTAAATTTGGCAGGGACGGCGGAGTCCCCTAATGCAGGACATTAGTTAAATTTCACGGGAGGGCGAGCTCCCCTGGCATAAGAATACGCGTACGATTATTAAAAGTGTTTCTATGTGTAAATAGTGTTTTGTGTAAGTGTAAATAACTGTGTGAAAGTGTAATACTTTGGACAACGTTAGTGACAACCGTGTGTGGAAGCAGAGGCAAGTGATTCCGCTTCCTACGGGGAGGTGAAAGGAATCAACCACACGACGGCAAATTAATTGTCACGTCCAAAGAAAGTGAAAACTTCAGATTTAGAACACCCTAGGTGTGCCCCCGTCTGAAGTCCAAATTATAACAAGGGATAATAAAAATGGGGGGTAAGACGTCTAAAATAAGGAAAATTTATCAACTGACGACTGGAAATTATGGAAGCAAAAAATCCAAAAGCAACAAAGAAATTGGAGACCTGGATAAATAAACATGACTTTGACGGACGACTGAACCTGATCAGCATACAGAAGCTAAAGAAGGAGTTAGAACAGAAACATAAAGGTGATGAGAAAAAGATGCAGAAAGTAGGGGCAGATTTAGTGGCATTTTGGGAGGAGGAAGCAGAGAACAGACGGAAGGGAGCAGAGAAGCGACGATTAGAGAAAGCAAGGAAAAAGAAAGCTGTAGGTAAGGCAGAAGAAGATGTGATAATTCAGCACAGAGAACCAGAACAGCCTCAACAACCACCGCCGGCTGGATCGTCGGTGACAACAACACCTTTATATCCTCTACCAGAGGATGACGATGTACCGCCACCACAGTATGATTTAGCAGTAAAACCTAAGGTAAAAAGTGAAAAACCAGAAAAACCAGAAAAACCACAAACACGCAGTCAAGCGAAAGTGCCCACAGCCCCTCCCATGGTGGAACACAGTGACCAGGGAGGTGCCTATCCTATGATAGAAGTACCAAATCCTCGTGCAGGAACAGCAGGACATCGATCAACCATGCTCGTATATCGAACATGGAATGCTGATGATATCAAAGCAGCAGTCGACATGATACCATCGCCACATGTCGATATTGAGGGATTTATGCAGGATATAGAAAACATTAGAAATTCTTACCACCTTAATGGACCTGAAGTCCAACAGGTGTGGATGAAAGCATGTGGCCCTAAATGGAGTCAGATACGCGGAGACTGGAATCCTGCAGACCAGGATGGCGTACCGTTGCCACATGATGATCCAGTCTTGAAAACAAGAGTGGAAGCTATGATTACACGTGCAAAAGGTGTGTTAGGGCCAAAAATAAATTACACTGAAATTACCAGGACAACACAGAAAGAAGGAGAACCATGGACAGAGTTTAGATGCAGATTTGAGAATGTATTTAGGGTCCATAGTGGCATATTGCCAGGAACACCAGTGTATGAACAACAATTGAAAACGCTCTGATCCAACATTCCAATAAGGATATAAAAGCTTGGATACAGAAACATTGGATTGGATTGCCTACAGGCACATTGGAAGAAACACATACACACTGCTGTCATGCAGAAGGAGTCTTAAAGCAGAAAAAGACAGGAAACAGCAACAAAGGAGTGTATGTAGCACACGGAGATGATGAAATATATTACCAACAGGGTAACTTAAGACAGCAGAAGCAGTGCAAACGCCCCCAAAAGCCATGGCAAAACAGACAAGGTGGACAGCCACAACGTCAAGGACCATGGCAACCACAACAGCAGCACAGACAGGGAGGGCCACCACGTGGTCCCCTGATTTGTTGGAACTGTGGAAGAGAGGGACATATGTATAGAAATTGTCCGAATCCACCTACTGAGGGAGCAGCAGGAGGAATTCCACAACGGAATAATCCTCCGCAGCCACAGTATCCACAATGACTAGAATCCATAATCCATGATTCCACATCAGATAGGCAGTCTGATTGTGATATGGATCTGTGTGCCTTACTGGGAAATCCGGTACCAAAACCAGAAGTGACTTTGTTGGTAAATGGACGACCAGTGACATTCCTTTGTGATACAGGAGCATGTAGAACCACATGTAATGACAACATACCTGTCCATCAATTAAGCAACGAAATCTTTAGGGTTCGCTCTGCAAATGGACAAACATCAGACGTCCCTATCACTAAACCCATAACGTTGGCAGATCCATTTGGCCTGACATGTACTATGTCAGTGTTGAACATGCCACAATGTCCAGTTAACCTTTTAGGACGAGACGGATTGACTGCATTGGGCTTGTCCATAATTGTGGAACAAGGGAAATTAGTTGTTGAACGCACAGGAGGCGTTAACATGGTAAGAGAAGAAAGCGATGACCCCACATTCCACTATTACTATACATTTGACATTTCAGAAGAAGATGCTGCAGGATGGGGTAAAGATGTCGTCTTGCAAGCGACAGCCCTACTAAAAAATCCTGAACAAAAGATGTCACCACCTGACCTGCATGTCACAATGTGGCATAAAGATCCTCCAGGTCCGGATGGTGACTATGAAAACAAATTGAAAAACGTTTCACCTGTGAAGCTGACAATGACCGATTTGATTCATGATGGCAACTCAACAGCTGTCATAACAGTGACAGGTGCCACTGAAGACATTTTAAAATTGAGATTCACAGGTATGCCTTTGCATGTGTCACTTTGTAAGCCATATTTGACAGAATGGCAAGAATTGGGACTGACAGTCATAACAGCTTTGTCAGCCACTGATTGGAGCAGAGTTGGACCACGAACGGAGTTCAGTCCATCAACTAAATTGTATAAAGTGCCAGTTAATGTCTCATTGGTGCTGACAGCTGGAACACACATTGATGTGTCCACTTCACAATCCTGAGTGTATCAGTTGAGTCCTGAAGAAGATGATCTCTCTTCAGTACCATCAGGATTGTGGACAACAGGTCCTTCAGACGTAGGACTGATAAAAAATGCACAACCTGTAGTTATAAGACCAAAAACAGAATACAGACCATGTGTAAGACAGTATCCATTGAAACCTGATGCAATTGAAGGAATCAGGCCAGTAATAGAGAATTTATTAACAGCAGGAGTAATAGTGCCATGTCCAGATTCACCATGTAACACACCCATATTTCCTGTAAAAAAGGCTCCGCCCTCAGTGGGGTGGAGAATGATTCAAGATCTGCAGGCAGTAAATGCTGCTGTGATTAAAAGAGCACCATGTGTTCCAGATCCACACACCTTGTTAAATTCGCTGAGACCAAATTCTAATAGTTTCTCAGTAATTGACATAAGTAATGCATTTCTCTCTGTGCCAGTACATCCAGATAGTCAATTCTGGTTTGCTTTTACCTTTAAAGGACAACGATATACATTCACCAGATTACCGCAGGGTTACGCAGAGAGTCCAACTATTATTCTCAAGTCATGTCAGCATGTTTAGCCAATTTCGTTCCACCGGCAGATAGCCAACTATTGGTGTATGTTGATGACATTTTGATTGCCTCTGACACACGAGGAAAACTGCATAACTGACACAGTAGCATTATTATGTTTCTTATTTGATAATGGCCACAAAGTGAGTAAAAACAAAGTTCAGTTGTGTAGGGATAAAGTAAAATATTTAGGACATGAATTATCAGCCACAGGGCGCACGATCCTGTCTGACAGGAAGGAAGCAATTTTGCACGCTCCAAAACCACAAACCAAAAAGCAGATGATGTCATTTCTTGGACTGACTAATTACTGCAGGGCATGGATTCCCTGCTATGCAGAATTGACTAGTCCACTTTCTGATTTGATGTACAAGGATGATATTTCAATGTCAACCGTGTTGGAATGGAACAAAGATGCTGAGGAAGCTTTTGTAAAAGTAAAACAAACATTAGTGTCATCCACAGTTTTGGCACTACCAGATTATAGTAAACCATTCATTCAACAGTTGATTGTAAGAATAAGTTCATGACTAGTGTTTTGGTTCAAGTGTATGGCTCAAAATTGAGGCCAGTTGCCTACTACTCATCTAAATTGGATGCAGTAGCAAGTGCTTTACCACCATGTGTACAGGCTGTTGTTGCAGCCTCTATGGCTGTTCAAAGTAGCAGTAATGTTGTTCTATTCCATCAGTTGACACTGAAAGTTCCACATGCAGTTTCTGCACTTCTGTTGCAGACAAACATGAGCCTTTTGTCCCCAGCAAGACATCTTTCGTGTATGTCCTTGCTATCATCACAACCACATCTTACGGTTAGAGCGCTGTACAACATTGAATCCATCCACATTGATACCCTTACCTGAGGATGGTGAGCCGCACAATTGTCTTGATGTAGCTACAGTCTGTACGAAAGCACGCCCAGACCTCCGGGACACACCCATCCCAACAGTACAATTGTGTATGTGGATGGTTCTTCCACTAAAAACGCTTATGGACAAACACAATCTGGATATGCTGTTGTCACAAATTCAGAAGTATTAGATTCTGCTTCATTGCCATCGTCATTTTCAAGCACAAGCAGCTGAATTAGTTGCTTTAACTGCAGCTTGCTATCTGTTTAAAGGTACGGCTGTATCAATTATACAGACAGCCAGTACGCTTTCAGCACAGTGCATGTGTTTGCAAAACTGTGGGAAGAGCGTGGAATGGTGACATCATCTGGAAAGCCAGTGACTCATGCCACTCTCTTAACTGTACTACTGAAGGCTGTGAGATTGCCTAACCAATTGCTATATGCAAATGTGCGGCTCACACCAAAGGCTCTGACAGTGTTTCACAGGAAATTACTTTGCTGACAAAAACCGCAAAGGCAGCAACAGCTCTTTCTATTTTTCTCCTATATGACACCCCTCCGGATATGACCACAAAAGAAACCCATATGCCAAAAAATATGTTTTAAATGGGCAGCTATTATGAGCCATGGCGTAACGCATGTCTCATCAGGGGGTATGATATCGCAATTGCAATCTATTTTTGTCTTTACTGGGTTCGATGCATATGCAAAACAGCATTGTAGAGCATGCATGATATGTGCAAAACACAACTCACATGGCAATTTGAGACCCAAAGAGGCAAATTTCCAACACCACAATATCCCTTTCAAGTGATTCATATGGATTATATACAGCTGAGTAAACATGAAGGGAAGGAATTTTGTTTAGTCATAATTGATGCCTTCTCAAAATGGGTAGAATTGTTCCCTATAAAACATGCAGATGCACTTACAGTGGCTAAGGCATTGTGCAAAGACATCATTCCACGATTTGGAATACCAGAAACAGTTTATTCAGATAATGGAGCGCATTTTGTTAATACAATAGTGCAATACGTAGGAGAAGCGCTACAGGTTAATCTCAAAATCATTGTGCTTATCATCCACAAAGTGCCGGATTAGTGGAAAGGACAAAGGGCACAATAAAAATAAGATTAAGGAAATGTATAGAAGAGACAAAACGAACCTGGATTGAATGTTTGGACCTAGTAAAAATTGTATATGAGAATAACACCAACACCATCAGGGTTAACACCATTTGAGATACTTTATGGACGACCATATCGTCTACCAATTTTGACATGGATACTAAAACAGCAGATGAGGAACAAACATTAGCAAATTTTATGAAAAAGATATTAACACAGAAAGAGATAACTTAAACACATTTACTGCCGAATAATTTTGATCTTCCACAGGACGGTCTTCCAGTAGTCTAGCCAGGAGACTGGGTGTTCATCAGAGTGATTAAGAGGAAGAACTGGTCCAGTCCTCGTTGGGAAGGTCCATACCAAGTGCTGTTAACAACACCAACTGCAGTAAAGATAGCGGAGAGATCAACGTGGATACATCACTGTAAGATACAGCGTGTGTTGGCGGCCTCCACAGTGTAAGGGGAAGTCTGGCTACAAAGGGAGTCTATTTAATTAGCAATAGATTGTCTCAATGCCAGTGAAGCAGGGAGATCCTTGCACTATTAGGTGAGGTGGTTAACAACACTGTATCCTAGCAATCATGACTGAACTACAGCAGACCCCGGAGCGGCGTGCTCAGCGCCGCCGCTGCCGGACTGTTGGTAGGGCAGCCGGTTGCGTTGTGATCTTAGTGTGTTTCGTGCTCCTCGGATTCCTGGCCTGGTGGTTGACCCAAGAATTGCAGCTCACTGTGGACCGAGCCAGAGAACAACGCAAGCAACGTCAGAAGAGGTTTATTCATAATATGAATGAGACAGATGGACACCCTCATATATACCATACTAATATGTGGTACAGATATGTTCATTTATTGGCTATGGAATTACGTTACTAATTGTTATGTTTATTCGCAAATACCTATATCCTCAACACACCCAGCTCTGACGGCTAAACCGTACCCTGCTAGGGTGACAGAATGTCTTATCATACGGATGCATAATCAAACTGTATTTCGAGGGCAGCAGTTCTCAGCAAATCTGATAAGATGTAACACCACTTGCCTCAGTGCAACCACTTATATGATAGGGATTTCAACAGAGGACGTACAAGCATGCCCAAGTGCTGCTCCATTGACTAGACTGAAGGGAAACGCAAAAATATCATCACGTTAAATTGTCATCACAACGGCCATTCCCAATTTGCTTTTACGGGACAGGGAATAAACTGTAGGTAAAATTAAGAAACGTCTGTGTACCCAAACGTATGTTTTATCAAATAATTTAAGCCTAACCAAAACATAATATGTGGATGGTACTTATCTTCATCACATTGGACGGGGATGTAATTATACAGGCTGTCCATGGGGAACGGATGAATCATGTGCTTATGTTAGTAAGTTTTTGCTACCACCTGTAAATGGTACTCCGGTGTATGATGACATCTATTGGCTTTGTGGTTCCAGACTGTACATGAGTCTCCCACCAAATTGGGGTGGTGTGTGTGCACCTACCCAGGTGACTGACCATACATATGTGGTAGTGCCAAGGACCTCCACAGAGAAGAATGGCAGCACCAGACGGAGGAGATCGATATACCCAGATGTGTTACCACATGATCACATGTGGGGCTCGGATGTACCAAAGGACCAAAAATTGTGGTCTGTAGGAGATAAAATAGCACATTCATTGTTCCCCTGGATAGGAGTGGTAAAAAAAAAAAAAAAAAAAAATCATTAATGATTGAAACACTTTCTTGGTTCTCTCCCTCAGCCCCAACCAGTCCCAGCAGAAGACTGCCCCTCCCTGAGCCTGGTTCTGCTGGAGGTTTCTTCCTGTTAAAAGGGAGTTTTTCCTTCCCACTGTAGCCAAGTGCTTGCTCACAGGGGGTCGTTTTGACCGTTGGGGTTTTACATAATTATTGTATGGCCTTGCCTTACAATATAGAGCGCCTTGGGGCAACTGTTTGTTGTGATTTGGCGCTATATAAAAAAATTGATTGATTGATTGATATATATATATATATATGGATCAAAGGTATTTGATTTTCTGAAATTTAACCTTTGACCCTGACTGTGGTCTCAGAAAGTTGTCTGATGTGTAGTGAGACATTTGCTTTGATTATCATCACATTTTTACCAAAAATCCTCACACACCATCACCCCACAGCGCCTCCACCTGGAACACAGCAGCGAATACACACAATCACTTTGAATAGTCCTCCAGGTGGCGCCACAGAGCCACAAATAACAGGGTTTTGAACCAATTTTCATTCAGAGGAAAATATTCAGATTTTTTGTTGAAATAAAGAAAATGTGACAATATTTGTGACAGACTGGCGTCCTGTCCAGGGTGGACCCCGCCTACCACCCTATGACTGCTTCGATAGGCTCCGCCCCCCGTGACAATGTGACGTCTTTGTGTCTGTTGTCCTGTTTGTCTTGTGTGTGTCAGATGACGTGTGAACATTCGAGGTGTAATAATATTCAGCTCCTGGTTCACACTTTGACACACTCACCAGATTTAGAACAAAACACAAACTCAGACTGTGAAAAATTACTTTATTCCTCCTCAAGACTCAAATGGACAAAAACACATTTTATGAGTTTGAACATTTTTACAGTTTAATGAGATTTTTGGGAGGAAAAACAAAACAAAACAACAAGATGTTTTACTTGGACATAGATCCACCTGTCTGATAGCTGCAGGTGGGCGGAGCCACAATGAAGACGTCCAAATGATTTGTGATCAGACAGACAGACAGACAATCAACACATCAAACTGATTTGATCAGAAAAAGACAATCAGAGACAGATTTCAAGCTGTCAATCATGAACAGACTGTCCCAGAGACAACAATAAGTGGACTTTGTTTATTGTTTGTTTCTTTGAACAAACAAACAAACAAACTGTCAATCATGTGAAAATGATGTTTGTTTACAGGCTGAATTTACAACAACTGAGACGTCAAAATCAAACCAGTTGGACATTTACTCTCCAAACGTGTGTGATCGAGTGTTTGTGTCCACAGGAGGAGACTCTCTGTCCTACAGTCCACACAGAGACACTGAGGAACCAGAACCAGACCAGAACCCAGCACACAGCGGTTTACATTTTTGGGTGGTTTATCATTTTATCTTTATCAAAGATAACTTTTCAGGTATCTGATAATCTGTTATCAAAGTTAGTGATGGCAATTTCGAAGCCTCATGAACCAATGAGCCACTGCAACACAACTGGCTGAAAATCGACACACAATCGACAGTTATGAAAGCCTTTATTGTAGACTATATGTACATTTATCATTCCTCAAACAATATTTGGATAAAATGTGATGGGAAAAGTGAGAAAGGCATGTGCTTCTGCAACTGGTGCTTATGTTACTGTAATTTGTAAATAGAATAGAGGGGATAGGAGACAGTGATTGTGCAACTTTCAAATTTTATTCAAAAAAAGAATAATTTCAACAGTGCTGGGCTTTAAACAGCTCCTCTTCTGCATCACTACCTCTCCAGCTTTGGAGAAGACCCGCTCGCAAGGCACTGATGTTGCTGGCAACGACAAATATTTTTTTGCCATTCTATGTAAATTGGGATAGACTGCGACATGTTTATATCATTGAATGATACAAACCAACTCTGCTGTCCAGTCGTTCCCACAGGCTATCTCCACTCTCCTGCCTCTGTTCTTCCTGTGGTGCAGCCTGATAAAGTTGATCATATGTAAGATGCAAGTATATGTAACTAAATAATAGTTTATCAAATGAGCGACTACCTGTGATGTAGATGGCGTCCTGTCGAACTGCAGAAGCACATTCGACTGTTATTCTGTTTACTGCATCCTGGGCATGTGATTGGTTTCCAAAAGCTAACGTTTTGAAACGCGGATCGAGAATTGTTGAAAATGCGAGGTGCAGTTAACCAGTCCTGCAGCCTTTGTTGCCAGTTTATGTTGAACCATTTGGATGAGAGGGATAACCTTTGAAGCCGATACAGTTTTTTCCGCCAACAGCTCGGTTGTGGCCATATTAAATGGTGCCAGTACATCAAGGCAATCACTTATGGTATCATACTCATTGAATGAGAGGGGAGGTATATCTGTGGTGAGGGATGCAAGTGCAGCTCTGACTGGTTCACGCTGCTCATACAACCTCTGGAGCATGAAAAATGTTGAATTCCAGCGTGTTTCCATTTCTTGTATTAGTTTGTGTTGTGGTTTCTGTAGCTGTTTTTGAATGTCACTGAGTTTCTCTTTTGCTTTGACACTGGTTTTAAAATATGTCACAATTCGACGAGTTTTTACTCTTATGTCTGCAAGAACTGGAGTTGAATCCAGGGCTTTTGAAACTGTGTGCAAAGCATGGCACATTGCGCACATTTAGCAATTGAGCATATCGAATCATGTTTGCAGCATTGTCTGTGATTATACAGTGGACTTTCTGTTTCAAGCCCCATTGTTCAAGTTGCAGCTCCATGGCATCCCTTAAATGCTCTGCAGTGTGTGACTGGGTGAAATATCCCACTCCCAGCAAAACACTTGCTAGCTCAGTGTTTTCTTTTACGTAGTGGCAGGTGACCCAAAGATAGGCATCCATGATCATTGATGTCCACATATCAGCAGTCAGACTTACTGACTCTGCCTTTTCCACCTCAGCTATGGCCTTCTTTTTGTCCTCTTCGTATTTCTTCTCCACCATACATTTGAAAGTTTGGTGAAAAGGCAAGGCATATGTTGGGTCAAACCTTTGTAGTAAAGCCCTGAAGGCTTTGCTCTCCACTATTTTGAACGGTTGTGCATCTTGCACAACATAGTCCACCAGTGCCTCATCCAAATCAGCTTATCTGCCTTTAATGGAAATACAGTATGACATGCTGAGCTATTTTTGTTTATGAGTATGTTTTAATCTTAGATAAAGAATAAATTATAGCTTATATGGCCTGATTCCTGCTCCAGGAGCAGCAGCCATTGATGTCTCGGGGTGTTTGGACCTCAGGTGTCACAGCATTGAAGATGTATTGTTAAATCTTCAATGCTGCAACTCTTGAGCACAAATCAAGCATTTGACCTTTTTGGGGCTTATTAGATCAAAGTGCTCCCAAGCAATTGATCGTGCTCTTTTTGAACTGGCTCCTCCATGTCCCTTCCTCACCACTACTCACTCTGTCACACACACACTCAGCTTTCTCACACCTTTCACTTCAACTAAATCACAGCTCTTCAGTCCCTCAGTGACTGAAGAGGCTACTGTTGAAAAATGCGCCTGTTGAAAAGGCTACTGTTCCATGCACATATTCACAGACCTCCACATGTAGCCTGCAGCCTCAGGAGAAAAAAATGCCAACAGCAGGTAGAGAGAAAATCTTTCACCTACCATTGATGTCTTCATAACAGCACATTGTGCTGTTTTTGTGTTTAAGAGTAAAAGCATCAATGAGTTGGTTTGCTTCCAGAGGCCGTGTTTCTCTGAGGGTTATTGTCAGGAGTGACACCGGGTCACTGGTTTGTCTGTGCCTACTGCTGATCAAGTAATTCTTTAGGCCACACAGACTTCACTTCTTTCCACTTCCACTCGTAGATATTTGGGCAGCAAAAACTGAACCATTTCAGCAACTTGAAACTACCCTCACTGCAGTACAAAAGTCATCATTGATGCTGAAAAACTCATCCATGCCTTTGTCTCCTCTTGGCTTGACTACTGTAAGTCCTGCTCTTGGGATCTCTGGAAAAAAAAGCCTTCATGGCTCCAATACATTGAAACAGTGTAGCAAGAATTCTGATGAGTACGTAAACAGGAGCACATTACACCTGTTCTCCATAACTTCCCCATCCTGTGTTGACGTGGAGGGTCTCCCTTTGACACCTGGAGATATACCAGGCCTTGCTGTGTTGAGTTCTTCCTTTTTGAAGAAATTTCATGACCTCTGCTTGATGCAAACTTAGGACATTGAATGTTGGCACAGCTTTCCACTACAGCTGTTCCCAGGAATCTGTTGGTGATGCACCTGTGACTGTGATTAAACATACGTAATATGTGACACTGTTCTAATGTCACATAACCTTTGGGTCATTTTGAAAGTTAAAGTCAAGGTCAGTCTAACTCAGTTTGGAGTCATTATGGATTCAATGTGGTGGAGTGGGTTGTGTGTGAGCTGAGGACAGAGTAATTCAGTTTTGGACAGGACTGATGAAACGTCAGGGCCACACAGGACCAGATATGATGGGATCACTGAATTAGAAAGAATCAGTTTGCTTATCTCACTTTCAAACATGAAAGGTGGCGGTGCAGGTGTTTCTGTGTTGTTTCAGAAACTGAAATTTTCAATTTATGTAACACCAAATCACAACAACGTTACCTCATGGCGTTTCATACAATTAATGTCTAACCTTACCAACCCGCAGAGCAAGCACACAGGGGCAGTGGTAAGGAAAAACTCCCTA
Organism: Thalassophryne amazonica; assembly: GCF_902500255.1. Lineage (NCBI taxonomy): Eukaryota > Metazoa > Chordata > Actinopteri > Batrachoidiformes > Batrachoididae > Thalassophryne > Thalassophryne amazonica. Next base: position 26,438,359 of record NC_047114.1, read on the forward strand.
CGATGATTTGGGGAAGAAACCTTAAGCAGACCAGACTCAAAAGGGTGACCCTCTACTTGGGCCATGCTACAGACACAATTTACAGAAAAACTCTAAACAAAAATGGAAGTAATGTTGCCAGTGCACAGGACAGGAGGGTACAGAAACAGAAAACAGACACCACACTCATCTCTGGATGGAATCCATCCTGCATAACTGTTTTTAGGGTGATAAAGATGTCATGTGTTGCCAAGACATTTGAGGTTGACGTGCACGCTCACAGTGAGACCAACTTCCACTAAAGGAGAGCAATAGTTGAACACCAGTGGACCAAGTCCACTGAATTTACTGTGTGCCATGTTAAAGAATACAAGAACATAGAGAGACAGGAGGAGAGAGCTGACTTATTACATGAGCGTGTGCACCACCATTAGTGCACAAACACAACACTCTGCAAGGCCAAAACTGTCTCAACTGGGTTATCTGTTTAATTTCTAACACTTTATTTTTATGGTTTTAAGGTGGTTGCTTGTTTGTTTTCACCAGAGAGAAGCTGCTAAAAGCCCTGTGACAGACTGGTGTCCTGTTCAGGGTGAACCCGACTCAAGCCCAAGAGCTGCTGGGATACTGTAGGCTCCAGCCCCCCTATGACCCTTAATTTGAGTAAGCGGGTAGAGTGAAAGGATGAGTGGAAAACTGCTCAAAACAATCTTCCCACAAGTGAGAATTTGAACCTTTTCTTCTTGATTTGAGAGACAAATTTATTTATTCATTTTTAAGATGAAAGGTGCAAGACTGATACACAGACTTACAGAATTTTAAGCATTATATTGTTGGAATTCATTGCACCGCAATTACTGAAAAATCATTTTTATACAATAACTTTTGAACTAATAAAGACATAAAAGTGATTTGAAGTTCTACTGGTATGTTTTCATAGTCAAGGATGTCAAATACACTCAACAAAAATATAAACGCAACACTTTTGGTTTTGCTCCCATTTTGTATGAGATGAACTCAAAGAATCTAAAAACCTTTTCCACATACACAATATCACCATTTCCCTCAAATATTGTTCACAAACCAGTCTAAATCTGTGATAGTGAGCACTTCTCCTTTGCTGAGATAATCCATCCCACCTCACAGGTGTGCCATATCAAGATGCTGATTAGACACCATGATTAGTGCACAGGTGTGCCTTAGACTGCCCACAATAAAAGGCCACTCTGAAAGGTGACATTTTAGACATTTAGACATTTTTTACGTTCAATGATTCCACGGCGTGTAGATGTTATGGTGTCAGTGACCCCATGGCCTTGGCGGAGGTTTGCACTCTCTGAGTGCTTCTAGTTATCAATGTGGTTTTGTCTGATGCTTTTTTTGCTTGGGTTTGGTGTCACTACTTGTTCTTGTCTGTCACTTGGGTCTTTGGTGGTGGGTGGTTCTTCCCCTTTTCCACACACTGCTCTGGAACTTTCCTGCACACCTGTTTTCAATCAACTACTCATCACAGCCTGTATTTAAACCTCTTGTTTCCTTCGCTTTCTTTTCAGATCGTTGCACTGTATGTGTTCACTTCCAGCCCTTTTCATGCTCTGTTCTCAACCTGGTTTTGTCTTTCATGACTATCCGGCTTATTTTTAGGACCACACCTTAGTCTAATGTTTTTGACACTGTTGCTGAATTTAGACTGTTTTACTGTGGACCTATTTATTTATTTATTTGTTTGTTTGTTTTTTTTTGCTTGGTAACCCAGTAAAACCTTTTGTCCGAACCCCTTCTGTGTCTGAGCTCAGCATTTGTGTCCAGCCCTTCCTCATCTGATAATCAAATTGTGATGTACTGAAAGTTTCAAACCCAAAGTTTTGATTTCATGCACAGTGAGCCATTCAAACACAGAAAACCTTACAGATCTTAAGCACCAGATCCCAGTGAGCATCACTGATGTTCTGGTAACAGCAGGACTTTGTAACTTTCAAGGACCACTGTGGAAAAGGCATCTCAGGGGTGAGAAGATAAAATAGATGAAAAAACATGAAAAATTTAATATGTTTGATACACAAGTTGTCTAATTGATAAGATCCAACTGATTTGGAAGGAGACTGGTGAAGGAAACCACCAGACATTCAGGACAACTCTGAAAGTGTAATACACTCCTGTGACTGTGATTGGAGAAGCCATACATTGTGCAGTGTGTGACTGTTGTGTCACCAGTAATAGTGGCCGATCAGGTTTTCAGTACACTAAGGGCACAAAACGGTACTTAAATATATGATAGCCATCCCAGGGTGCAGTTATAGGCAGGTCAGGGTCAATGAAGAATTAGGTCAAAATTAACTATCATATTGAGAAATATATTGCAGTATTTGTCTCATCATAATTCCAAAAAGGTGTAGTTTGGACAAACTATGACTGAAGTCTGTGGCGTTATGAGGTAAAAACAGCAAAAAGGTTGACAAAAGTCAGTTTTGCAGGGGGCCAAAGATAAGTTGCTCAAATTTTGGTAAGAAGTGATGCAAATAATTGGTTTAGTTAATAGAGTTTTAAAAATGAATGGAAAAAACTATTTGTCATGCTTAGTTATCACGTTCCAGGGTGACATATGACACATGTGGTAGAATCCAATGGACCTTGACCTTATTTGACCTTTACTCTGGAAACCAAACATTTGACATGGACAAAACTATTCCAATTATTAATCCTTTTCTTTCAATCAATAATTTACATTCATGTTTACTGAAATTGGAGTAACTTTAACTTTTGACCCCTGTACAAACTGAGACTGATCTTTGACACAATTTTTTGCTGTTTTTACCCCATAACTCAATAACATTCAATCAGAGATAGTCCAAACTACACCTTTTTGGAATTATGATCAGACAAATAATGTGGCATATTTTTCAACATGGGCCTTAATGGTTAGCAGTGTTGGAGGTCTCATGGCTTCAATACACATTTTTGATGCCTTGGTCTCTGTCTCGTTATATAATATCTCAATCTTGGTCTTGATATTGTCTTGCCTCAAAGAAGAAGCTGAGGCTGGGTGGAGGTTGTTCATTCTTATCAATGACCTGCTGTTTATTGACCCACCAAACAAAAAGAACCTGTCAGGGTAACTTTATGCACACAATGATCTCTGCCCACAATGTGTTGTGTGTTGGGGGGGTTTGGCTGGACATTTTGGTGTTCTTTTCTTTTCTTTGCTCTCCAGGTGGTATGCAAACTGATTTATTGTCTGTGGAGAAGGTGCTGGCAGAAGAGTCCTTCACCCTCATCAACGTGATATGCAGCACCTGTGGATGATGCTCACGTGCAACCTTAAAGACTTTCAGCTGAAGCAGATAATGAGATGGCGTTCTGCATTTAAGCCATGTGTGATTCAAGCAGAATTGCCGGGAACTCGACCTTGTGATGTTCGTTTGTGAGACGCTGAGGACCGCGCCTGGGTTTGACACATCGTGCCTGTGAAGGAGGACGGGTGAGGGACACATGCTGTCAGCACACATCAGAGGTGATTTGATTGTCTGAATAATTGTTAACAGTAATTTGGTATTTTGTTACGCAGTATATGTGAATATTGATGAGAGTTGTGCAGCTTGCTTCTCACGGCCGTGGCGTGCGGACAGATGATCCTCCACCTGTTGTGAGAAGCTGCTCATTTACATAAAGCTTAAATTCAGACCTGAATGTGTTGCTGATAGTGTGTGCCTTTGAAGGATATTAGTTGTAGCTGCTGACTTACCTCACCTTTTCTATCCTTCACAGAGTCGGTTTGTCGTGTCCACCTGGGGGGTGTTTGGCGTGAACGTGGGTCCAGAGGCGCTGGGCTTCGATCCCTTTGGGCGCTGGAGAGCGCGCCAGACAGACACATTTTATGTTTGTACACCGAGTATTGCACAAAAGCGGGAAAATAAATTGTTTTGTTATTGGAACCGCTTTCTGGTTATTTTAGCGCTGGGTTCAGTCAGACGCAGGTCCGCTCCTCAACCCGCGTCGACACATAACACAATGTTTGAATTAAATTACATACGAGTCTGTGGGAACGGACCCGTCTGTTCAGATTTGATCATCATGTTACCAGGAGGTTTTAGCAGTGTCCTCATATTGTGATGCAAATGTTTTAAAGACGTTTTTCCAGCAGTTGTAGCATCGTATCAGCATTTCCTGAAGCAAGCGATTCATGTCATGTTACAAGAACATTGTAGTAGTGTGTCATATTGTTATCCAAATGTTTTGTTTCCAGTGGGTTGTAGCACTGACTAATTTTCTGAAGCTATTCAGTGAGTAATTATTTTAGTATCTTTAGAGGGGGAAACCCCAGATGACTCCCTGAGGATGTCAGTGATGGGTACAGCCATGATTTGGGCAACACAAAGACTTAATACATTTTTTGATTTAGCACTGCAAGAAAATTAATGGGTCTTTTCACTGGGAGACACTGACACTGTGCACGTAATCACCATTAATACATTAATATGTCCATTTTTATTGATTTTTAAATACCATCTTTCTGGAAGAAATCATTTGAATTTAACAAGTTTGCACCACCATATACATTTATTATCATTATTATTATTTTTTTTTTAAAAACTTCTTATCTTGAATTCAGGCGTTATTTCCCACCACAGTTTGACAATCGTGGCCCAGCAGGGGGCAGTCAAGTGAAATAAATGCAGCTGTTTTGAAACACTATCACACTTTTTAAAATTATTATTTGAGAGGAAAGTTTCTTCCTGTCCAGCAGTTTGTAGCAGTGAATCGTTCCTTTGAAGCAAATGCTTCATGTGGTGTTTTCAATAGTTTGTGGGTTTCCAGTGCTATGCAGCAAGCCATTAAACATTTTCTGAAACAAATGTTTCAGGCCGTGTTTCCAATGTGTTTTAACAGTGAATCATCTTCTGAAGCAAATCTGGTACTAATCAGATGAGTTGTTATCTTTACACCTGTTAAAGGTCACGGGGGCTGGAGCCAATCCCAGCGGTCACTGGACGAGAGGCGCGGTTCACCCTGGATGTGAAGCCAGTCCATCGCCTGGCGAACGCAAAGTCAAGTTATGTTTACCAATTATTTTATGACCTTTGGAGAAACAAACTCCTTTGTGACATCACTGATGTTGCAGCCATGATTAGGGCTGCCCAAAGACTAAAAGTGGTAAAATTAACAGATCAACAAATGTCTTCAAACAAACAAATTATTAAATTTTTTATTTTGCATTGTGCATGTTGTTGCTGTACATATCTGTATTTTTTTTCTTAATTAAATAAAATCTTATTGGAAGAAATCACTGATTTGAATTTTAATGAGTTTGCACAACCAGACATTCACCCCCCCCCCCCCCCCCCCAAAAAAAACTCCTTTACTTGAATCCAGGTGTTATTTACCTCCACAGTTTGAGAGCCACGGCCCCACAGAGATCACATTTTCACAAATACACATTTTTTTATAAATGGAAATGTTTTACAACCCCAATTCCAATGAAATTGGGACATTGTATAAATGTAAATAAAAACAGAATATAATGATTTGGAAATCCTCTTCAACCTATATAAAATTGAATACACCACAAAGACAAGATATTTAATGTTCAAACTGATAAAATTTATTGTTTTGGTGCAAATATTTGCTCATTTTGAAAAGGATGCCTGCAACACATTTCAAAAAAGCTGAGGACAGTGGTATGTTTACCACTGTGTTACATCACCTTTGCTTCTAACAACACTCAAGCGTTTGGGAACTGAGGACAACGCCCCAACTTCACGGGGGTTGTATTTGAGTCCGTGCACATGGACAATGCATGTTTAAACTCCGGCAGAGCTTCACTGTGTCACTCGTTTCTTCTGTCCACTGTTATCTGGGATCTTCTGAAACTGCAGTTTACCAGCCTGAAAAAGATGTAAATATAATTAAGAATGAAAGCCAAACAAAGATGTAACATGGTGAAATCAGAAACAGATCACTGACAGAATTATCAGCACTGCTTCCACTGAGCTGGAGTCTTTACTTACTGAACCAGGGGCGCTGATTGTGTTTGGCAGGAATCATCTCCTCAGACTTCTGTTTGTGTGCCTAAAAAAGTAGCAAAAGTCATTTAGAAACTCAGTCATACCCAATGACTAAACACACAGAAATCAGAAAAAGATCAGTCACAGGATTATCAGCACTGCTTCCATCAACATAAGGTGGACTGTTGACTTACTGAAAAAGTCTCAGGGCCCCTTCTCCTTTTTGCTGCAGCACTCTGATGGAGGTCCAGATCAGAGACGTCGTCCATCCTTCGTTTCTTGTTCTAAAAAAACAATGACACAAAGAAATGTAGGCATACCCAAAGACTTAAAGGAGGAATACTTCATACTTAAAGGGGGTAACTCAGGAGGTGATGGTTTGGAGATTAAAGTGGTGGTCTTAAAACTAGATAATCCTGGGTTCAAATCCCTGATGGATTGGGGAAAATCACTCGGGTCCTTGAGCAAGGTCCTTAATCCCAAAATTGCTCCCAGTGTGCAGTTGTGTGTTGCACGTTTGCACTCAGACGTGTGTGAATATGAGGCATCATAGAAAAGCACTTTGACCATATGTGTCAGATGTAAGAGTCCTTTAGAAATGCTGTCCACTTAACATTTAATACAACCTCAAAACAGAAAAAGTTGGCACAAAATGGAAACTGCAGAGATTCTTCCTTTTTATCTTGATTTTTGTCACTGCAGATTGTTTGAACCCAAGATATTTTTGGCCCAGACTTTTTTTTTCATGCTCCCGTCACAAAATGAATCACGCGTCCCATGTTGTGACACTTTTTCATTTTTACCGTTTCTAATTCTACCCCTTCCCCTAAACCTAGCCAGAACCCAAACAGACCCCCTCCGCATAATTTTGTGCTCTGTCCGTGCTCCGGACAGATCTTGTGTATAAGAATCAGGAGCCTTAATAATTTCACCAAACAACTAACAAAAGGGTATTTTAAGAAAGTCAAGGGAGCTTTTCAATGAAATTAATGAGACTGACTGAAAGTTTTTATTTTTATTTGCTTTGTCGATATAGTCTCTGGTGATAATGTCGGGCCAGATCTACTGATGTCAGAAACTGAAGCAGCCAATCATGAATAAAGATCAATAAAAGGTGAAGGTACAGATGGCATTACCAGTGAACTGATCAAGACCCTTGGCCAACAAAGTTTTTTGGCCAAATTATGTGTGAAGACAGAGAAGGGAAATGGACCAGTGACTTTAGGAGATCTTTCTTGATACAAAAAAGAAGGAAAAGTCAAATGTGAGTAAACAGGGGAGATGGTCTAGTATTTAATTGCACTTATTTCAAGATCACCCTGCCCATTCTCCATATGATGTGGAGTTGCATCAGGAAGGGAATCCAGATTAAAAGTTGTCTCAAATCAATATGCAGATCCACCACAGATCTACTGTGGTGACCCAGAGTGAAACAAGGGAGAAGCTAAATGTGGCTAACTCATGAACAGTCAAATGGAGGAGCACAGGACAATCAGCCTAATGTCACATTCTGTAAAAATTATCTTCAAACTTCTGACTGAACCTAAAGAAAACAAAGCAAAATACCATTTTGGCAGTGATCATTTTGTCTTCTGTAGGGGGGAAAAGAACAAGGAAGGCGACTGTGATACTTACTGTTGGAAGAAAGGAGCATAGAACATGACCAAGAACTTTTTTTGATTTGTCTATTTATGAAAAACCATTTGATCGGGTATAATGTGAAAAAGTACTCAGTATTAACAAAGATCAAAGTGGCTGGAAAGAGAGATGACATTATGATATATGACTCAGGAAGTGACATTCAATGTTTCAGTTTGAATTTGAGAGCCTTTTGAAACTGGCTTTAAATTTGTTTGTCTCCTGCATGTTTCTCAGCCGGCCGCGCCCAGCACCATCTTTTTCCCCACACAGAGCATCCAGACACGCTGGCCTCCAAGGACTATTCTGTTCACTGTCACCGCTATTTTTGTCAAATAAATCACGTTTACTACGATGCACATGTTGTCTGAACATAATTAATTAATTATTTTTTTTTGTAAAAGTTGGATTCAATTGGATTTGGTGGAATGTGACACCTTAATTATGTGGTGAAATCATTGGCTCAGCATTGGTTTCAGCCCCATCCTTTGATGAAACCTGATCACTAACACCATCACCTTGTTCTTCAGTGGCTTTAGGTGTACTTGCCTGGAAGCTGCTCGGTCGCTCCTTCTGTCCATCTGACTGAACTTTCTTTTCTGCTTTTCCAAACCCTTCCTCAATTCTTGACCACACAGTCAGCGTTGCTACGGCATCCATGGCGCTGCATCAAAGATGAAATCAGTCAAACCATCCAGCAAGTCTCATGTTTCTCTGATTTAGTAACATTTTCATCACGACACACATGGTCACTTACTAGGAGCTGGTGGGGACGCTGTTCACCAGGTGTGTCATCACTGTAAAGTTGTGTAACACTGCCTGTCTGGGGGTGAGTCGTCTGTCAGCCTCCACATCCAGCAACCCCTCAAGAAGGTGAAGAAACGCCTTCCTGTCTTCAACCTGCCTGGGATCCTCTGGATTCTCACATTCCTGATCGGTAAAGTCAAAGGTTCATCATTTAATCTCACTGAGAGCCAGTAATTGATATGAATTCAGTTTTTATATGTACAGAAGTGACTACGTACCGGCATCAGCTCGTCCAGACTGCTGGGCGTTTCAGACGAGTTCACACACTGGCTTTTGGGAAAACTGCCGAAATTAAACTCTTCTGTTGTCTAAAAACAAAAAAATATTGTAAATATTGTAATATAACTTAACAATAGCCAAAAATAAAGCAGAGCATCACTGCAGTACCATAAGTGTCCAAGCTGGTCCCCTGAAGTCCTCGTTCTTGTTAAAATACAGATCTGTGAACAGGCCCAGATCGAGCAGCTCATCTCTTGGCTGATCCAGGATCTGGATGATTTTGCTGAGCTGGAGAGAGAATATATCCAATCACATGAGCTGACGTTCTCCTTTCTGTCTTCTCTGGTTTTTGATATTTATCTGTGAGACACTGAAATCCATCACGTTACTCACCAGTTTGTGTGGACAGTTTGTATTAAAGAGGTTCCTGCCCAGATACAAGCAGGCGATGACACATCCCAGGCTCCATACGTCAATGGCCTCAGTGATGGGGAGGCCAAGGACAACCTCTGGAGCCCTGAAGATGAAAGATGAGAGCAACATGCAAGAAATGCTACCAATGTCTAACACAGTGGTGTCCAACGTGTTCCAGAAAGGGCCGAGAGGGTGCAGGTTTTATTTACAGCCACTGACTCCAGCAGGTGATTTCACTGATGAACTCATCCCATCTGCTCAAAGTGATGTCAATCAGTGAAATCACCTGCTAGAGTCAGTGGCTGTAAAGACGACCTGCACCCTCTCTGCACTTTCTGGAACATGTTGGACACCACTGGTCAAAAGGGTAAGAAAACATCTGATGATATGAAACCACAATATATGACTAATAACCACAGAGAACAGCTGTGGATTACTATGTTAAATTCAATGACACAACCTCAGCTGTCACAACTAAAACAAGAACTGTCCAGGATGAACCCACCTGTAACTCACAGGCTGACAGGTCATGCCCCGCCTGACATGGTCAGCTGGAATCGCCAAACCAAAGTCGATTAATTTGACCCGGTATGGCTTTTCCATGTGATCCACGAGCATGATGTTGTCCATTTTGATGTCTGTGTGGATCACACCGATGCTCTTCAGGGCGTCCAGAGCTTGTAGCAGCTGCAGAAGAAGAAATGAACAAATTTATTTTCTGTTGCAGTAATTTGCACATTTCTTGAGTTTGAGATATGGAGCCAAAAGGGATTTGGCCCAGAATATGAATAAAATAGACCTGGCACTCGTGGGTGGGCTGGATGTGTAAAGTTCCAAAAAACTTTTCCCAGCCATGTTCTGTTTGGTTGTTACTTTGCTACGTTCTCACCCTCACAGAGTGACCTTCATAAAAGGTAGAGATACTATGAGCCCACATGCTCATATTCCCATTTGTGTCACCAGCTTGTTGGATGTGCTGCTGAGTCTTTGAGCCTCATCAACAGTGTGCAAGGATTTGTTCTATTTTTTGTGGACCAGCACAGAAACATGGACGGCCCATTTGAAAAGGAGCTAAAAGATGCACAGTTGAAGAAACAGCCATTGTTCTGCAGAATTTCAGTTAAACCTTTATCTCTGTCATCTCTACTGACGGTGAATCTTTGGCATTTTATTTCATGTGCATCCACTGCGGTGCATTAAGTCCATATCTTAGATAGTGTAACTTTTATTTTTGAGGGGTCAGATGGACTGGACTCGGCCCGTGGTGGACTACAGTCCAGGCTGTGAGTCAGTGGTGGAAAAAAGTGTCTGTGTGAAGTTTTGTTTGCTGTTGATGTGCTGAAAGTTTGAGAATGATTAAACCCACGTAATAATTACCTGCATGAGAATGATCCTGATGACGGACAGAGGGAGCGGCCTGCAGCCCCTCTCCACAAACACGTCGTGGAGACTTCTGTCGAGCATCTCAAACACCAGACACGGATGCCCTCGATGCTCCAAACTATCCAAGAAATGAACAAGATTGTTCTTTCTTGGATCCAGCTGGCGGATTCTGAGCAGCATCTCAAGCTTGAGACAAAAGACAAATTGATGTGATTCAGTCAGATTTCCTCACATACTGTAACACAACAGACAAACTGGAAGAAATATGTCCCGCCCCAAACAGACGTAATCATCACCAGGACTCTGAGGACCTACCTCTCTCTCAACATCATCCAGACAGTTTGTCCTCTTCAGGATCTTCACTGCCACGGGCTCACCGGTGTCTTCTCTGATGCACTTGGCCACTTTACCAAACACACCTTCTCCTTTCACCTCCCGTACGATGAAGCGACAGAAGCGGCCGAGCAGGAGTTCATTCTTCTTCACTAAAGTGTCCTCAGGTTGTGGGTTTTCTTGAGAGCCTGTTGAAAGAAATCAGTGGATTTCTTACATAAAAGTCATCACATGAAAGTGCTGAATTTTATTTTATTTTTTAATCTGTACAGCAGGTCGCTCAGTGGATAAGGAGCTGGTCTGCCACTATGCAGATGTTGGTTCAAGTCCTTTTCATGCTCCCTGTCTGTGTTTTTAATGAAGACACTTCATGTGTATTGTCTCAGTTCACCCAGTTGTCATTGGGTTCCAGCCTTGGCTGGGGAAGTAACCTGTGTCAGACTGGTGTCCTGTCCAGGGACAGTCTCAGACTTTCCTCTGTTTCATGCGACAGAATCCGCACATAAACACCGACACCAACGGGCCTCAGAGCCGAATGTGATTTCATATTAAATGAGAGTTCAATCTGGGAAATGTTTCATAATGGAAAGTGTCAGTATGAAGGCAGTTTGGTTTTGTGTTATTTAAAGCGCCAAACCACCCACTATGCTTCTTTAATGTAGCCGTTCCCAAACTTAAGAATTCCGAAGCCACTTTGAAATCTGGCAATCACCTTTCAATCACAAACTTAAATATGAGATTAAGACAAACTATTAACAGACAATGTATTAAATTTGTTTTTTCTTTTTTTTTCCTGTTCAGTCTTCAAATAATTCAATATTTTCAGGTCATTGTGACCTTTACTACAAAACTGGAAATCAAATGCATTTTTTTTGTATTTTGTAAAATGTATTTAAACTGACCTCGTGTTCCATTTGCAATACCTTTAAGGTCCACCAGAGGCTCTCCACCCACACTGTGGGAACCACTGTTTTAATACATAAAAATTGCCAAATGTTCTCATGTCATGCAGAAAATATTTCAAAAACATGAATTTTCGCTGACAGATCCGCCCCTGGAGACTGTTCAATTGGACACACAGAGCACTTAGAGACATGTTTATTTTTTCCATTTAACAGCTTAACATGATCTAAACTATGGGAAAGTTGCGTTTTATGGCTAAAAGATGTATTTTAGCTAACGTCGGCTAAATTATTAAGTCTCACGGAACAATGTGACTTGTTACAAGGGCATTTAGCAACTCTGAGACATTATGTAGCTTAATTTCCTGTAGCTATGGAAACAAGGTGAGGTGGTCAGTGTTCACGATTTTCACTTGACTTTCATCATTAAATCAGTTTTTGATAAAATATCACAGTGGCCCTGTTTAAAAATACTCCTGTACGATATGCGTTATTCATATTTGATTCATTTACTTCGTGTAAACCTCCATTTTGATTGGATTCAAACAGGTGACATAATTTGACCCAATTTAACAAGTAAACAAATCCTCAGAATCACCAGAAAACGTCTTGGATTTAATTAATTTCACGTTAATTGTCTTTAATTTGTGTCATGAATGTGTCAAACTTGTCAACAATCAAAAAAAATTAAAGTTCTGTCAAAATTCTGATATGAGCTGTAAATATTATGGGAAGAAAAAAAATTAAATGTTTTTTCACAGGAAAAAAAAAGCACTAAAATGTCCTCGACTCGTTCCTAACTCAAGAACAATCTCTCCAAGATTTTACTGTAATTTGAAGACAATTTTTGAGTTTTAGCATCAAGCAGACCCACAGGGACAATCACAAAATGCCCCAAAATATTAAAATGGCTTACATGTTCCACTGTGACCCTTAGAATTTCCAGTTAGTGATGAAATTATGTAATATGAAGGCATTTTATCACTTTTGATGCTCTTGCACAAATTTATTCTGCTCTTGTTTTAATTTGTGTCAGTACCCAACCAGACCTAATGACTAACTGCCACCAACTGAAATTGAAGCAGACAGGAAGCTTCTCTTAATCCCTTTCAGTTCATGACGTCAGAGCGAACACTGATCACATGTGATTGGACCAACCCAGTCAAAATTCACATGGTTAAAATAAATAAATAAATTAATTAATTAAAAACTTAATAAATAATCAATAATATTAGGTGCGGTACCACTGTATTTTTTGTACATATTTTAATATATGGTTTGAAATAAATGGAAAACAAAGTAATTTAGTAATAATGTTTTTTAAAATGTCCAAATTTATTTGGCAACAAGAACAAAAGAAAATGCTTTCATTAAGTGAAACAAACAAAAAAAAAAATACTAACTTAGAATACTATGCTGGAGACAGTTATTGGCACCCTTTGATGAAGTTAGAATAAATCATCACTTCACAGCCAATTTTCAAGCAGGAGCAAATGGCATTTTGTGGCAGCGGCGTGTTGTCTTGGTACTTCCGATGGCATCTGCATGTGCCACTTCACACACCTGTGTTTCCTGTTTTATTTATTCATTTCAGATGTGTATATGTAAATACATTAACAGGCAATGAAAAAAATAAAAATGAAAGTATAAAAAGGCCTGTAAACGAAACTGAACTGAGTTTAACCGTACAAACATTAAAATAATCTGTACTGCCCCCTTGTGGGAAATGTTGTTTAAAGTTTGAGTTTTATGTTTTTTGACTGGGTTGAGCCACCGTCGTGCTTCTGTGCATTTCCACAGTGTTGAAGCCTGAAACGTGTATTTTTGGCACTAGACATACATCTGTCTGTAAGTGCTTTGAAATTTTTGTTAGCTTGCTTTAGATTCCAAAGTGAGGTATTTATAAAGCGCTGAAAATATAAAGCGCTAACAGCGTTAGCTTCTCTATGGCTTTTTCCATGTAAATTAGCATCGTGCTAGCCGCTAGCTAATACAATCGGGTTTTAGGTACTAACATTTGGTAACTTATATGGATAATTATCATGTAAATACATTGTGTATGCTATTTTTTCATTCATGATTGTAATATGCATCTTGTTTTTATTGTGTTACAGTGATTCCAGTAAATTACACCAAAACAGCAAGAGGGCTCCTGGATTTTTTTATTGGAGACTGTTAGCTATCTGCAAAGCTGGTTCTGAAACACTAGTAAAGGCAGAATAGTAAAAAGACATGATCAATTACCAGCCAAAAGATGATACAGAAAACAACGCTGCTGTCCACGACCACGAAATTCATGCTACAGTCAGCGACATGGGTGAACTGTGAGAAAGGAGATCCAACTGTTCCAGCATCTCACATGTCAGTCAGCATTCCAATGCAAATGTCTTGGCAGCAAAAGTACATGCTAAAGCAGCAGCCGCTCAAGCACAAGCATCATACGCTCAACAAATAGCAGAGATGATAAAAACCCAAGTCCACATCGAAGCTTAAGCTACAAAAAAGAAGGCAGAGCTTAACGCCGACCACCTTAAACTGCATCTACAGAGTCCTGCTGCAGCAACCATCACCGAAGCAGAGGTCCTGGAGGCGGCTGCCTTAGATGAAGTTGAGATACCTGCTCTCCAAACAACAGCAAGGATGTTGTTCAACAAAACCCAGTCCCACCTCCGCCAGCTAATACCCACTTTGACTCTGCACAAGCCATCGCACTATTATCAATCAATCAATCAATTTTATTTATATAGCGCCAAATCACAACAAACAGTTGCCCCAAGGCGCTTTATATTGTAAGGCAAGGCCATACAATAATTACGTAAAAACCCCAACGGTCAAAACGACCCCCGGTGAGCAAGCAGTTGGCGACAGTGGGAAGGAAAAACTCCCTTTTAACAGGAAGAAAACTCCAGCAGAACCAGGCTCAGGGAGGGGCAGTCTTCTGCTGGGACTGGTTGGGGCTGAGGGAGAGAACCAGGAAAAAGACATGCTGTGGAGGGGAGCAGAAATCAATCACTAATGATTAAATGCAGAGTGGTGCATACAGAGCAAAAGAGAAAGAAACACTCAGTGCATCATGGGAACCCCCCAGCATTCTAAGTCTATAGCAGCATAACTAAGGGATGGTTCAGGGTCACCTGATCCAGCCCTAACTATAAGCTTTAGCAAAAAGGAAAGTTTTAAGTCTAATCTTAAAAGTAGAGAGGGTGTCTGTCTCCCTGATCTGAATTGGGAGCTGGTTCCACAGGAGAGGAGCCTGAAAGCTGAATGCTCTGCCTCCCATTCTACTCTTACAAACCCTAGGAACTACAAGTAAGCCTGCAGTCTGAGAGCGAAGCGCTCTATTGGGGTGATATGGTACTATGAGGTCCCTAAGATAAGATGGGACCTGATTATTCAAAACCTTATAAGTAAGAAGAATTTTAAATTTTATTCTAGAATTAACAGGAAGCCAATGAAGAGAGGCCAGTATGGGTGAGATATGCTCTCTCCTTCTAGTCCCCGTTAGTACTCTAGTTGCAGCATTTTGAATTAACTGAAGGCTTTTCAGGGAACTTTTAGGACAACCTGATAATAATGAATTACAATAGTCCAGCCTAGAGGAAATAAATGCATGAATTAGTTTTTCAGCATCACTCTGAGACAAGACCTTTCTAATTTTAGAGATATTGCATAAATGCAAAAAAGCAGTCCTACATATTTGTTTAATATGCGCTTTGAATGACATATCCTGATCAAAAATGACTCCAAGATTTCTCACAGTATTACTAGAGGTCAGAGTAATGCCATCTAGAGTAAGGATCTGGTTAGACACCATGTTTCTAAGATTTGTGGGGCCAAGTACAATAACTTCAGTTTTATCTGAGTTTAAAAGCAGGAAATTAGAGGTCATCCATGTCTTTATGTCTGTAAGACAATCCTGCAGTTTAGCTAATTGGTGTGTGTCCTCTGGCTTCATGGATAGATAAAGCTGGGTATCATCTGCGTAACAATGAAAATTTAAGCAATGCCGTCTAATACTGCCTAAGGGAAGCATGTATAAAGTGAATAAAATTGGTCCTAGCACAGAACCTTGTGGAACTCCATAATTAACCTTAGTCTGTGAAGAAGATTCTCTATTTACATGAACAAATTGTAATCTATTAGATAAATATGATTCAAACCACCGCAGCGCAGTGCCTTTAATACCTATGGCATGCTCTAATCTCTGTAATAAAATTTTATGGTCAACAGTATCAAAAGCAGCACTGAGGTCTAACAGAACAAGCACAGAGATGAGTCCACTGTCTGAGGCCATAAGAAGATCATTTGTAACCTTCACTAATGCTGTTTCTGTACTATGATGAATTCTAAAACCTGACTGAAACTCTTCAAATAGACCATTCCTCTGCAGATGATCAGTTAGCTGTTTTACAACCTATTATTACCTCCAGTAGGCCTGCAAGTAATGGACAGTGGTGACTTTACCCAAAATAAAGTCAAACACGGCGCACAGTACAGTGTGTGACAAAGCTAAAACTCTCAATGACCCAAGTTTTGCCCCGTTGTTTTCTACTGGTGGTGCAAGTGTTTCTAAGCCAGAAAGACTGAACAAGCCCAACTTCAGGACTGCAGTATCTGCAAAACTGAAATATCTGCTCCAAAAGGTTCTTGTGATCATCTTAACAAAAAGGTGATTGACCCAGATCAACAGTACCATCTCCACAACAAACCACTCTCACTCTGCAAGTGTGGTTTCAGAGCAAAGACCTTGGATGAGAGAAAAGTAATTCTTAAAGAAAAGAACATTTGTTCAAGTGCTGTTCCTCAGTCGACCACATGGCAAAAGACTGACCCAAGTGTACATTGCAATGAGTGTAAAAGTAACCACCATGTCACGGCGCTGCACCATGGAAGGCTCTAGAATCAGCATCCCCAGACGAGCATGACGGGGAGCAACGAGACAATCCCTTCCAAGCCATTCTATACAAATGCACAGAAATCTGTGGAAAAGGTAACAGTTCACGCTCTTGCTCCAAAATCTGTCTAGTAAATATTGATCCTGATGGACACAAAGAAGAAGCAGTGAAAGCCTTTGTTGTGTTAGATGAGCAAAGTAATAGATCTCAGGCAAAGACAGAATTTTTTCTTCAACATTGACACAAACACACTCTGAAAACCTTCTCTGGTGTGTGAGAGACAAGGGCACAGGAAGCTCATGGCTCCACAGTAGAGTCTCTAGATGGCAACACTAGTGTGTAGCTTCCCACCTTAATCATGTGTGACATGCTCCCAGATGATAGAGCTGAGATCCCGACACCTCAGGTCACAAATCACCACACTCACCTGAAACACTTGGCAGACAAGATTCCAGATTTGGACCCAAATGTTTCAATACTGGGCCTCCTCGGTCGTGACATACCAAGAGTACACAAGGTCAGAGACCACCACAACGGCCCTCATGACGCCCCATTCGCCCAGCTCCTCGACCTTGGCTGGATCATCATAGGTGAGGTCTGCATAGGGGGTGCTCACGTACCAAGCAATGTAAGTGTTTACTGTACGACAGTGTTGAACAAGCGCACATCTCTCTTAGACTCTTTCCCTGACTCATTCCATGTCAAAGAAAAGGTCCATGAAACTGACTCCCTGTTTAACTGTTTGAACATGACCAGCTTTATTGACATAGATGAAAATGACTGTCTCAGCAAAAGCCTGTTTGAGAACCTCACATGACAAACCTGCTATGTCAGTGGATGATGACTTGTTCCGAGAGATCATGGATGAAAAAATGTTTATGAACGAGTACACCATCTGGGTGGCGCCACAACCTTTCAAACCAAATAGGTGCAGATTACCCAACAACTGAGACCAAGCAGACAAATGTCTCACTTCACTGTGCCACATGCTTGCTGAAAAGCCCCACATGCAAGAACACTTTAAATTCATGCATAAGATGCTTGAATTAGGACATGCTGAACCAGTCCCGCCACTTGTTAGAGTGTTGGTACCTACAGATTTTTTGTTGTTGTTGTTGTTTTATGTTTACCATCCTCATAAACCAAACCAGATACATGCAGTATTTGACTCTCGTGCCACTCATGAAGACACCTCTTTGAATAATGTCCTGTTGAGTGGCCCAGATATGAAGACTACACTTATCTGAGTCCTCTTGCGGTTCGGCAAAGAACCTGTGGCAATCACTGCAGACATAGAGCAAATGTTCTATAGTTTTGTCATTCATGAGGATCAAGATGACTATGCCTGTTTCCTGTGGCACGAGGAGAACGAGCCCACCAAGGCTAGTCTAAATCAGCTCTCAGACAAGTCTACACAGTACCTCGTTTGGAACTTTGTGCTTCAGTTCTGCCGGTAGAGCTCGCTGACATGCTACTTGAGGAACTTGACATTTACAAAGTGAACTACTACACTGACAGTCGAGTAGTCTCAGGCTACATCAACACCAGTCTAACATTTTACGTTTACATTGCTAACCGTGTTGCTCTCATCAGAAACTCATCTGATCCCAGTCAATGGTACTTTGTGAGCACTGAAAGTAATCTTGCCAATCATGGACATGACGTGCCAGCTTCACTACTAAGTTCTACAACCTGGTTTACTGGATCTGACTTTTTAAGGAAAAGTATTGGAGAGTGTCCTGTGCAACCAGACAGCTTTGAACTCATTGAGCCTGCCATAGATGCTGAAGTCTACACACAAGTTGACATTTGCAGCCAAAATCGCTCGGCTTACAGGTTTGAACACTTTTCCAGTTGAAAACATTTAACACAAGTTATTGCCCAGCTCATTCAAAAGGTCAGATTCATTTCAAACTAGGATCTTAGGATCTTCTTGGATCTTTGCTTTTCTCCTCTTCAGAAGCAGTAACTCTGCTTCTTATCCCCTCTCAAAGCCATTCAAATATGTCAAACGTGAGTCACTTTGTGCAGATTAACATAACTGGGACTCCTGTTTTGTTGTGAGAAAGAAACGAGAATCGTCCTCCCTTCCGTTGTTCCAAACACTGTGCCCCCGAGTCAGAAAGACAGAGGCCACTTGGAATTAATAACTTAAAACTGAATAGCCGTTTAAATCAAATGACACCTCTTTCCAAATGTTGTAATATAAACAATAAACTGCAATTGATTAAAAAAGTTTTTTTTTTTCCTCCCAAATTTCCTGGCTGACGTGCAGCAGCCCAAGACTGTATGGCTGCAGACCTGCAGACTCCAGCAGCCAGCTGAGCTCAGCTCAGACTTATGAAGTAACATTCATGCCGTTAATGTCTGAAAGGAAATACTTTTGACAAAAACTACAGATTTTTTTTTCTGTCTATGTCCAGAGATCAAGGATCCAGTGACCAATTTTATACTTATTTACTGTAAGACTAAATAAAATGTCGACATAGAAAACCTGTATAGCCTACTTGTAGCACACAGAAAATTAACAGGAGGTATCGATAAGGAAATTGATAAAGAATTGGATTGATAAACGAAATTGATAATGATATCAATATCGATAAAATGCGATAAGCTGCAATTTACGTATGATCTGACGAGTTGAATAATTGCAAAAATAATCGCTGACTAGTCAACTCTCAAAATAGTCGTTTGTGGTAGCTCTACTCAAAACCTCCTGAGTGAAATGAAGAAAAGATGGCTGCAGTAACCCAAACAAAGTTGGTCATTGTTCTAACTGTTCAAGGTGAGGCATTTGAAAAGAAAAAAAAACAAACTTTGAGCTTTTTTAGTGGACTGTGTTTTCATATGTCACCTCCTCTTCTCAATGTGATTTTAGACGAAGAACCGGTGTGAGACGGAGGACGTGTGTTTTCCGCTGAAATAACTCCAGAACAAATCCAGCCCATTGTCATTCAAAAGAAACATCACATTGCCACCTCACTGGTTCAGTTCTACCATGAACATGTTGCCCACCAAGGTAGACACATCACAGAAGGAGCCATCAGGTCTGCTGGACTGTGGATCCTTAGCAGAAAAAGGTTAGTGTCAAATTTTATCAACAAATGCACACAACCTGTCGCAAGCGAAGAGGAAGTGTACAACAACAAAAATGACTGGCAGACATACCAGCTGATCGTCTCACTCAAGATCCTTCTTTCACACATGTTGGAGTGGTGTTTACCTGTGTAGTCTCACCCGAACAGTTCATATTGAGGTAGTTGAGTCCCTTTCTAAGTAATTAAGTAAATTTTATTTATATAGCACTTTTCACAGACAGAGGAAGCCACAAAATGCTGCACAGAAAAGGTAGTAAAAAACACAAACAGTTATACAATCAATGCAATAAAAAGCAAATATGATGGTCATAAACAGCTCCCTCCACTGTAGATTAAAACGCTTGGAGAAACAAGTGCGTTTTGAGTTTACTCTTGAATGCATCAACAGAAGCAAGAGAGCGAATAGAAAGTGGGAGATTATTCCAGTGCAGGGCTTTTTGAAGTGGAGTAATGTGGGCCCTCCTGTTAGTCTGAGTTAGCAGCCTCACTGCAGAATTCTGGACCTGCTGCAACCAAGACAGCTCCTTCTGGTTTAGGCAAAAAAAAAAAATAGGCTGTTAGAGTCATCTAAACGCGAAGATACAAAGGCATGGGTAATCAACTCAAGATCTTTTGACACAATACTTCTAAGTTTAGATATTTTTTTCAACTGATAGAAACAATTCCTTGTCAGCTTTTTTGAGTGATGCTTAAGTGACATTTCTTTGTCAAAGATAACACAGAGGTTTCTAAGACTCGATTTAACAGACAAGCTCAGGTCACTTAAATGCTGAGCGATCCCTGGGATCGCCTCATCGTGTTCAATGACCAGCACTTAATTTTTTTGCTGAGTTTAGCTGCAAAGAGTTTAGCCATTGTTTCTACTTGAAGTTTCATAAATGCTCTCAGAATGTTCCTGGCCATAAGAGTCCCAGCCAAGCTCTTTCATTCGGATTGCGGAACGAAATTCATTGGAGCGTGCAACGAGTTTCAGGTAAGTTCTGAAGATCTAGAGCTCCAATCCTACCTTAAAGATGAGACATGTACTTGGAAGTTCAACCCACCTCACTGCTCTCATATGGGAGGGGTGCGGGAAAGAATGATCAGAGTGGCCCGATGTATTTTGGATGCTATGCTGCTGAAAGTCCACTCTCCAAACCTGACTCACGAAGTGCTTGTAACACTCATGGCAGAGGGAGCAGCCATAATGAACAGCCGTCCCTTTGTACCTGTGTCATCCGACCCTCAACAACCCGACTTGTTGACACCAAGTGCCCTTCTTACACACAAAATCAGTCCTGTATCTGCTCCAACTGGGGACTTTGATCCAAAGGACTTGTACTGTAAGCAATGGAAACAGGTGCAAAGTCTTGCCAACTCATTCTGGAAACGATCGTGAGAAGAGGATCTTGCAACCCTTCAACCAAGAACAAAATGGTAAGCAGATCAAACTTAGCCATTGGAGATGTTGTCCTCCTAAAAGGCGCTCAGGTCAAAAGAAATGAGTGGCCGACTGGTCTTATTGTGAACACTTATCCTGGTCATGATAAGAGTGCATAGATATACGAGTAATTAAAGGAGGCACTCCTAAGGTGTACACAAGGCCTGTTTCAGAGATTGTGTCATTAGTTAAGTTCAGTCATTGTCTCGCCTCAACTATGAGTGAACTTGAGGCTAGATTACCTGATATTTTAGCTTTGAGTCTGGAGAATGCTAAATCAGTAGACAGCCTTGCAGATAGTCTAAATTTAGTGCTTAAAACTACACATAAGATTGCACCTCCTCTTTTAAGGCCACGCCCTCCCAAGGCACAGTCACCTTGGTTAAATGATTACTTGTGTGAGCTCAGGCAGAAGGGTAGAGGTTTGGAACGGAAATGGTGTTGTTTCAAATTAGAGGTGTTCCGCTTTGTGTGGCGGGATGCTATTTTATATTATAGGCATGCACTACTGGCCACAAAGCGGGCCTATTACTCTGATTTGATCAGTAAAAACAAACATAACCCAAAGTTCTTGTTTGACACGGTAGAATTTCTTATTCACTGGCAGCCACCTGTTAGTCATTCTCCCTTTTCAGCGCAGGATTTCTTGGATTATTTTGAGAAGAATATAGACGATATTAGGCTGAACATATCTCAGCATGCCTCGGCCCAACCATTAAAACCTGCTATGGAGGTGGGTGCTACCACTGAGGTGTTACCAAGATTGACAGAATTTAATAGTATTTCATTAGGCTTGCTGATGAAACTCGTGGCGTCTACAAAAAGCACAACCTGTTTCTTTGATCCCATATCAACAAAACTGTTTATGGACCTGTGGCCCACTCTTGGGCCATCTGTGCTGGAAATTATCAATCTGTCATTAACCTCTGGATCTGTTTTAAATGTTTTAAATCTGCAGTGATTAAACCATTACTTAAGAAATCTAATCTTGACCCTAGTGTATTGAAAAATTACAGGCCGATATCAAATCTATCATTCTGTTCCAAAATTTTAGAAAAGGTGGTTTCACGGCAGATCGTAGACCACCTCACTGAGAATGATCTTTTTGAGCCTGTCAGGTTTTAGCCCTGGACCTGCCCCGAATCTGGTTTTGTCCCCCAGTCTCTGTCTGTTTCCCTCTCTTTGTCCTTCTGTCTGACCCTGAATATTTATTTTCTATTTCTTCCACTTTGGTCTTGGTTTTATGATCTGTTACACTTCAGCCACATTAAGTTCTGTTATAGTTTAGTCTCTGCTTTTTATTTAGTCATACTGTGTTATCACATTAAGTTTTAAGGATTATCTGTTACACTTCAGCCACTTATTGAGTTCTGTTCTAGTTTAGTCTTCATCCTTTACTTTCTGGTTATTCAGTCGCTGTCTTGAGCACATTTGTAAATCAGGGTTTTCTGTATACTCCTGCCACCTGTTAAGTTCTCATCTAGGTTAGGTCCAGCCTTTAATTTTCTGTTCTGTTCCTGCCTTTGTTTATTCTGTTACCACATTTGTATTCTAGGTATCATTATTTCCTTATTGTTTAACATTTGTTCTGTCACTGTCATATTCCTCTTTTTCCTGCTTTTGTCTGACACACCCACCTGTCACTCCACTCGTCTCACTCAGTCACGCCTTCTTTACTCCACTCGTCTCACTCAGCCACGCCTTCTTTACTCCACTCGTCTCACTCAGCCACGCCTTCTTTCCTGCACCTGCATATCATCACGCCCTGATTATCCTCTGATTTAAACCCCTTGTCTTCAACAGCTCACTGCTAGTTCGTTGTGCATTCTGCCTCGTTCCAAGCCACCTGTATCCTGTCATAGTCTGTGTTTTTGCCGTTCTCGACCTCTGCTTGTCCTTGACCACGTTTCTGCCTGAGCCTGTTAACCTGCTTCTCTGTGCCTGAACCCTGCTTGTTTTTTGACTACGTTTTTGCCTTCTCTGAAAACACCTGTTTGCTCGTGCTGGAACTCTGCTCGTCACTGACCATGCCGCCGCCTCTACACTGTCTGTACTGCCGCCTGCTTGCTTGTGACCCTGTGTATTGACCTGAGCCTGTTTTTTGGATAAAGCCTTTTCCTTAACCCACATCTGAGTCATGCATTTGTGTCCATCCGCCCGCTGTGCCTCGCCACCTCAGTCCCTGACAGAGCCCCGCTGCAGTCTGCTTTTAGGAAATATCACTCCACAGCGACAGCGCTCACTAAAGTAGTGAATCATCTTCTGCGTGAATGATCTTCTCCCTGTATGTGGCACCCCTTGGGCATATACTGCGGAGTTTTGGGATTGCCTTTCATTGTTACGCTGATGATGCTCAGTTGTACATGCCGATAACTGCGGGAAATCTCACTCCCATAAAATCCCTGGAGGACTGTCTTCTATCAGTGAGAAGTTGGATGTCTTCCTGCTTTTGAACTATGATAAGATTGAAATGATGGTTCTTGGTCCAGCAAGACATTGGCATCAGTTTGACCAGCTGGCGCTCAACCTGGGTTCGTGTGTCATACATCATACGGACAAAATGAGGAACCTTGGGGTAATTTTTGATCTCACATTGTCTTTTGACCTCCACATCAGGGATGTTACGAGGACTGCTTTTTTCCATCTGCGAAATATAGCGAGGATCCGCCCCATCGTGTCTATGGCTGATGCTGAGACCCTGATTCATGCTTTTGTTTTTTTCTAGACTAGATTATTGTAATGTTCTATTTTCAGGGTTACCGCAGTCCAGCATCAGGGGTCTTCAGCTGGTTCAGAACGCTGCCGCCAGACTTCTGACACGTAGCAGAAGGTCTGAACATATCACACCCATTTTGGCATCTTTGCACTGGCTCCCTGTCTCTGTGAGAACAGATTTTAAGGTTTTGTTATTGGCTTATAAGGTTGTTCATGGACTGGCACCATCTTATCTGGCTGATCTGGTGGAACTTTACATGCCAGTCCAGGCTTTGCGGTCGCAGGATGCGGGACTTCTGTGTTCCCAGGGTGAAGAAGAAGTCAGCGGGTCAAAGAGCCTTTTCGTATCATGCACCCACCCTGTGGAACAGTCTTCCTGCGACTGTGAGGCAGTCAGAGTCCGTGGACATTTTTAAGTCTAGACTGAAAACCTATTTTTATTCTCTTTCTTATGAATAGTTTTCATTTTTTTGTCAGTTTTATTCTTCTGTTTTTAATTATGTATTTTTTTTTTCCATTTTTAATTATTTAAATTTTATGTTGAATTGTTTCATGTAAGGCGCATTGAGACGGCTTTTGCTGTGATTTGGCCCATTATAAGCTAATTAAATTAAATTAGTTAAAGGTTCATAGTGGTATAGCAGTATACCAGGTGGGGAGTGTACTGCCCCCTTGTGGGAAAAGTTGTTTGCAGTTTGAGTTTTATGTTTTTAGACTGGGTTGAGCCACTGTAGTGCTCCTGTGTGCGAATTTGCGAAACATTGGATGGTAGGGGAACGTTCCGCCCTTTTCGCCTCTGGGTTCCGCCCTTTTTGTCTCTGATTGGCGAGAAGATGAGCAGCAGTTGAAGTCTGTTTTGAAACGTTATCTGATGCTCGTACAGGGCAGACTGACTGACTGACAGCTGAGCAGAGAGAAATATTTTACAAGTGGTAAATGTTTTAAGCTAAGTGGTAAATATATCTGCAAAATAACTGGAAGGCTGTACTTAATTATTGCAGGTGAACATTTTATCAATGGCTGCCCACCATATCTTAATTTGAATATGTGCACGACCCTTTCAAGGCTTTAAAAATGTTACTGAATCAATCATCAGTACATGTAGAGCAAAAATGGAGACATGGAAGGGTTTGAAAGAAGTATGTGCAATATCAAGTGCATAGTGCGATTTGTCACATGACCAGAGCTGTTTATGGCACAGACAGAATCAAATTGTTACACCTATGCTCTCAATCAAAACCTTAGGAAGTTTTATTAAAATAAACATAACATCAAATTTTCCAGAATTTACAATTTTCTCTGTGCAATCATCAAAATATGAACATATCACTCAGAAATGTTACTATGACTTTGTCCCAGCTCAATTCAACACACTCAAATCAAAATCATAAACATACCTCCCCCCACCGCCACCCCAGTGGGCCTAACATGTCAGAATAGTCCAATATTTACACATTTTACAGTACCACCACTTTCTCGCCTTCGCCCCAATGGACCTTACATACTGCAATATAGATCTATATTGCACACACTCCCTGCACACACCTCATCCACCATTCACCACCCCATTGTACCCACCCCACCCCAGTGGACCAAACATACTGTCATAGTACAATTCTAGGGTATGGTTAATATTTTGAAGTAAATATGTAGAACTGATCAAGGACAAAGTATTCAAAACATCTCTGGCTGAAATGTGTTGAAATACTGAGGACTACACAAAGCAATGTGTCAATTGCCCATGAAAAACCCTGATAATACATTATCCCACCGCTCACTATTGTGACCAACCATAAAAAAAAAAAAAAAAAAAAACTTTCACCTGCTTTACCATGAAAATTAAAAAAAAAATAATTGATCATTTCAAAGGGGTACTAATGGCACATGATTTACATATTTTCATGTTTGGGAAAAAAATTGGGATTAAATGGGTTAATGATGTGAAGTAATAACGAGGTGAGTGTAGTAAGATACACTGGGTCACCAGAAACTTTTTCAAGGCATCATTCAGGAAGAAACCAACGGTCTATAAGGGAAATAAGGCATGAGCATGAATACAGTGGTCCCTCATTTATCGCGGGAGTTACGTTCTAAAAATAACCCTCAATAGGCGAAATCCGCAAAGTAGTCAGCGTTAGTTTTTACAATTATTATAGATGTTTTAAGGCTGTAAAACCCCTCACTACACACTTCATACACTTTTCTCAAACAGGCATTAACATTTTCTCACTTTTCTCTCGTGTGTAAACACTCTCAAAGTTCAAACCTTAGTAGAAAAATAAGTCCAGTATTATGGAATGAAACCAAAGATCAAAACCTGTTTTGAGGCCCAAACATTTGTTTGAGAAATAAAAGTAGAACATTTTCCTCTAAATAATTATGATGGCTTTTAGAACTAACAAATTTAATTTTAATGATCAACCTACAAGGTTGGATACATAAGAAATTATTAATAGTGACTCACCAGTATTTCACAGTTCCTCTGACTGTGCCTCTTCGTCCTGGTGCCGCTTCGCTGTTGCGTCTTTTTCCACTGAGTGACACCTCGGTACAGGTGTCAGTTTTCTGAGTGAAGATCACAGTTGTGGGTAGTTGTTGGCGCTCTTTTTTCTTCTGCGTGAGAAGATTATAAACAGGCACACGCAGTACACAATGCGCATGCTCTTTCTTCGCTCACTGCCTCCGGTGTTACCGTTCCGGGACGGATGCGGGACCCGCAAAGAATCCAAGTCATTAAAAAGATACAAACCTCTCTCAGTGGCCACTGAGCTCTGCGGCTGCTGTTACCGAGACCATGCAGCACTGCGGATTTTTCCGCAAGAATTCTATCCTTGTGGGCTGCTGGAGTGCTCAGCATCAAAACAGCAAGCGTAGTCTCTGGACCTGTTGCCAGATTTTGGCCGCAACTCCACACAGCAGACGGGGGGTGGTGTGAGTGGCCCGCTGCGGCACTTACTGAGCCCGTAGACTCGGTAAGCGCATCGCAGGCAGTGAGAGCAATCGCGGTGATGCTGACCGGTGCCGTGACCGGCCCGCCTGATAAGGATGCAGAACACAATGCGCTGTTTAAAAAAACAACAACAAAAAAAAAAACAAGAAGCATGCAAAATTGCACAAAAAAAAAAAATCTGCGAAACTGCGAGGCCACGAAAGGTGAACCGCGTTATAGTGAGGGACCACTGTAATGGAACCACTTTGTAACATTTTATTACTAGATAGTAGAATTCTAATGTCAAAAAGAAAAAGAAAAACATGCTTGCATTTAATTTGCATTTCTCCTTCCTCATTCAGAGGAAGGAGAGTTGTGGGTTTGAGCCAGGTTTCACATAAGCCAATCCAACCCTGTTTCATGGCAAGTCGTGATTCAGGCGCACGAAATATACAGTGAGGAAAATAAGTATTTGAACAACCTGTAATTTTGCAAGTTCTCCCACTTAGTAATCATGGAGGGGTCTGAAATTTTCATCTTAGGTGCATGTCCACTGTAAGAGACATAATCTAAAAAAGAAAAAATCCGGAAATCACAATGTATGATTTCTTTAATAATTTATTTGTATGTGACTGCTGCAAATAAGTACACTCAACAAAAATATAAACGCAACACTTTTGGTTTTGCTCCCATTTTGTATGAGATGAACTCAAAGATCTAAAACTTTTTCCACATACACAATATCACCATTTCCCTCAAATAATGTTCACAAACCAGTCTAAATCTGTGATAGTGAGCACTTCTCCTTTGCTGAGATAATCCATCCCACCTCACAGGTGTGCCATATCAAGATGCTGATTAGACACCATGATTAGTGCACAGGTGTGCCTTAGACTGTCCACAATAAAAGGCCACTCTGAAAGGTGCAGTTTTATCACACAGCACAATGCCACAGATGTCGCAAGATTTGAGGGAGCGTGCAATTGGCATGCTGACAGCAGGAATGTCAACCAAAGCTGTTGCTCGTGTATTGAATGTTCATTTCTCTACCATAAGCCGTCTCCAAAGGCGTTTCAGAGAATTTGGCAGTACATCCAACCAGCCTCACAACCGCAGACCACGTGTAACCACACCAGCCCAGGACCTCCACATCCAGCATGTTCACCTCCAAGATCGTCTGAGACCAGCCACTCGGACAGCTGCTGAAACAATCGGTTTGCATAACCAAAGAATTTCTGCACAAACTGTCAGAAACCGTCTCAGGGAAGCTCATCTGCATGCTCGTCGTCCTCATCGGGGTCTCGACCTGACTCCAGTTCATCGTTGTAACCGACTTGAGTGGGCAAATGCTCACATTCTCTGGCGTTTGGCACGTTGGAGAGGTGTTCTCTTCATGGATGAATCCCGGTTCACACTGTCCAGGGCAGATGGCAGACAGCATGTGTGGCGTCGTGTGGGTGAGCGGTTTTCTGATGTCAATGTTGTGGATCGAGTGGCCCATGGCGGTGGTGGGGTTATGGTATGGGCAGGCGTCTGTTATGGACGAAGAACACAGGTGCATTTTATTGATGGCATTTTGAATGGACAGAGATACCGTGACGAGATCCTGAGGCCCATTGTTGTGCCATACATCCAAGAACATCACCTCATGTTGCAGCAGGATAATGCACGGCCCCATGTTGCAAGGATCTGTACACAATTCTTGGAAGCTGAAAATGTCCCAGTTCTTGCATGGCCGGCATACTCACCGGACATATCACCCATTGAGCATGTTTGGGATGCTCTGAACCGGCGTATACGACAGCGTGTACCAGTTCCTGCAAATATCCAGCAACTTCGCACAGCCATTGAAGAGGAGTGGACCGACATTCCACAGGCCACAATTGACAACCTGATCAACTCTATGCGAAGGAGATGTGTTGCACTGCATGAGGCAAATGGTGGTCACACCAGATACTGACTGGTATCCCCCCCCCCCAGTTAAACAAAACTGCACCTTTCCGAGTGGCCTTTTATTGTGGACAGTCTAAGGCACACCTGTGCACTAATCATGGTGTCTAATCAGCATCTTGATATGGCACACCTGTGAGGTGGGATGGATTATCTCAACAAAGGAGAAGTGCTCGCTATCACAGATTTAGACTGGTTTGTGAACAATATTTGAGGGAAATGGTGATATTGTGTATGTGGAAAAAGTTTTAGATCTTTGAGTTCATCTCATACAAAATGGGAGCAAAACTAAAAGTGTTGCGTTTATATTTTTGTTGAGTGTATTTCAACACCTGTGAAAATCAATGTTAATATTTGGTACAGTAGCCTTTGTTTGCAATTACAGAGGTCAAACGTTTCCTGTAGTTTCTCACCAGGTTTGCACACACTGCAGCAGGGATTTTGGTCCACTCCTCCACACAGATCTTCTCTAGATCTTTCAGGTTTGGAGTTTCAGCTCCGTCCAAAGATTTTTTATTGAGTTCATGTCTGGAAACTGGCCAGGCCACTCCAGGACCTTGAAATGCTTTTTACGGAGCCCCTCCTTAGTTGCCCTGGCTGTGTGTTTGGGGTCATTGTCATGCTGGAAGACCCAGCCATGACCCATCTTTAATGCTCTTACTGAGGGAAGGAGGCTGTTTGCCAAAATCTTGCAATACGTGACCCCATCCATCCTCCCTTCAATACGGTGCAGTTGTCCTGTCCCCTTTGCAGAAGAGCACCCCAGAGTATGATTTTCCACCCCCAATGCTTCACGGTTGTGATGGTTTTCCTGGGGTTGTTCTCATCCTCTAACCATGGTAAGTGGAGTTGATTCCAAAAAGCTCTATTCTGGTCTCATCTGACCACATGACCTTCTCCCATGCCTCCTCTGAATCATCCAGATGGTCATTGGTGAACTTCAAATGGGCCTGGACATGTGCTGGCTTGAGCAGGGGGGGCCTTGCTGCCCTGCAGGATTTTAAACCATGACAGCATCATGTGTTACTAATGTAATCTTTGTGACTGTGGTCCCAGGTCTCTTCAGGTCATTGACCAGGTCCCCCTGTGTAGTTCTGAGCTTTCTCAGAATCATCCTTACCCCACAAAGTGAGCTCTTGCATGGATTCCCAGACTGAGGGAGATTGACAGTCATCTTGTGTTTCTTTCACTTTCTAATAAATAATTATAACAGTTGTTGTCTTCTACCAAGCTGCTTGCCTGTTGTCCTGTAGTCCATCCCAGCCTTGTGCAGGTCTACAGTTTTATCCCTGGTGTCCTTAGACAGCTCTTTGATCTTGGCTATGGTGGACATGTAACCCACATAAACTGTGCGTTAAAAAAATAAATAAAACTCTAAATTCCTCTCGTAATGCGTCAGTGAATGCAACATCCCCCTTCAGGACGGCTGCATCAAGAAGTTAATATCCGCTGATGCTGGTGTTCGCGCTGTGGGAGTGTTTTCCTAAACGGAAATTGGCCAGGTGATTTCTGTTGGGGAAAAAAAAAAACCCAACACCCGTTTGATGGCGAGCTTAGCCCTGAAAAGTGCCTGAGACCCTACACAACCTCAGCTACTGTATGGTAGGAGGCTGATGCAGCCGTTCCTCTCCCAACTTCTGTTCACTCTCTCGGTTCCACCAACTGCCTATGAACTTTATGGACAATATTAACCACTCTCCTGTTTGAACTTCATGGACAATTAAACCACATCAATTGTGGGAACTACACATTTATTTTTTGGAATCTTGAGAGACTGTTCCATTTCCACTCTGGACAAGCAAAAGTTGTATTTTCTGTTGAACAGAGCTGTGTGGTGTATTTGTGTTTGGAATATTGGTTTTGACTAGAAAACTGTCTTTTTTCCTTGTCTACCTCATCTGCAGATTGTATATATGTAAATATTTTTCTATTCACTATTTGCACTAATAATAAGGCATCCGCCACATAAACTAAATCCCTGTCTGTGTATTTGCTGTTCCTATACCTCCCAGAGCCGTATCTTATCTTCGGAACTAGCTCAACATCTGACAAACTCATAATCCCAAATCCTAAATTTACAATAAAAGGAAAAACATGGCGGTTAGCCAGCCAGGAGGTTGTGGAACAGTAAATTATATTTTTCATTAAATCTCACCAATTCCACAGAAAATATGGATTTATTTCAGTCGCTCGGTATTAAAATTCCAAATGCGGGTTTTAGTGAGTTGTACTCCAAAATGTGATATTGAGTAAGTGGAAGAGTTTTTACTTGAGTACGGAGCTATAGAGCGGTCTTTGACAATAAATGCACCTCAAAGCGAATATAATGACATGCTTGTTGTTGAATTTAAAACTGGGTCACCTTTTAATTATTGGGTCCGATCTTGCCATATACTTTTAAATCTGTGAATAATGAATACTGCGTTAAAAGCTTAGCTAAAGTTTACGCTGCGAATGTAGGTTGCACCAAGACAAAGACTTATTAGCTGACTTAGAGAGAAGTTGCTAAACTGTCTGGACAAGACTTCACAGAGTGCTTCAGGTTTTAATGGCCAAATAATGATGCTGTTGCAGAGCGTCGCCCAGCTAAAACAGAAGGAAAGATTCCTCCAGAAATTCAAAATGGCTGCTACCTGCTCCTCCTCAACCATATTCACAACATGGCTGCGTCTTCCCAACGCCTGCACCTAAAATAAATATATCTGCTGCCGATTTAAATCCCATCTGAGGTGCAGAGGTATGTTGTGGAACACATTGTTAAGAGTGATGATTTAAATGTACGCTCCCTCACAGACTCCGCATATTCTCTGGAAAAACACCACGCCCACAGCAGGAAGTGGATTTTGACACATGGCGTTCAGCTGTTGATATCATCCTTCAAGACCCGCAATATCGGAACTCCAAAAATCGAGATACATCATGCACAGCTTACTACCACCTGCTGTGGACATTGTGAAACATCTCAGCCCAGATTTGTCTGCTGAATCTATATCCAGCACCTTGACTCAGCCTATGGAACCGTACAGGACGGGAGGAATTGTATGTTAAATTCATGGATACCTGTCAGGATGAGGGGGAGAAACCATCTGTTTACTTACAAAGACTGCAAGTAGCTCTTAGTCTGGCTGTGAAGCGTGGAGGAGTAAGGCCAGTGACGTGAATAGGCACCTGCTTAATCAGTTTGTAGAGGATGCTGGAATAACAATTTAATCTCAGAACTCCAGTTAAAACAACGCAAATTAAACCCACCCCTTTCGCCGAACTGCTGCTCTTGCTGAGAACAGAAGACCGGGAAGCCAGTAAGCTGAACGGATGAAACACCCATCTTGGAACAACACAAAAAGTTTCTGTGAAAACACAGTTAGTAGTTGAAGAGGAGAGAAGGAGTTTGTGCTGCATTGTCCACTTTCACAAAACAGATGGCAGGAATACAACGCAACTAGCTGCTCTCACTGTCTCCAAATCCTCCAGCTCATTCCAGCCCCTTACTCCGAGACACTCTCACACTCAAAAGACTCACCAGAAACCAAGAAACTGTACTTTCAATTCCAAACCGAATTTGCTTCTGCTGTGGAGAAGATGGACACATAAGACCACAATGTCAGAATCCTCCCAACCAAACACTCGTTAACACAAAGCACAAACAGTTCATGAAAGAAAACAGAAATGGCAAAGACAAAATCCTCCTCTCATGAGTCTTTAAACTAGAATCAGTTCCTGTTGAGGGACACACAGGAACTGTGCAGGACCCACCCTGTCCCGCAGCAAAGAAGAGGAATGTCAGTTGTGCAGAGCTACAACAAACCAGTCCAGGGCCAGAAACAACGCTGCCCCGAGGACTGATTGGATCCAGGTGCACAGCTGAAGTCAGTATTGCCAGTCAGACCTACCAGTGCCTGCTTGACACCGGATCACAAGTGACCACAGTGCCTGTATCATTTTATAATAAATATCTTCACGAACATCCAATACAACCGTTACAAGACCTATTACAAGTTGAAGGTGCTGCAGGTCAAAAGGTTCCTTACCTCAGCTATGTCAACATTTCCATCAAGTTTCCCAAAGATTTCGTCGGTGAAGACTATGAACTGTCGACCCTTGCCCTTGTTGTCCCAGATACACACCCTGACTCTCCAGCCACTGTACTTATTGGCATGAATACATTTGAACCACTTTACAAGCAGTATGTTGACAAACATTCTACATTCCAACCCAGTGAACATGGATATAGAGCCGTATTAAAGATTCTACAGCTTTCACACCAGCAGGACAGCCATGACAGTATTGGAGTTGTAAGGCTTCTAAGTAAGACCGCAGTGCGTGTTCCGGCTGGCCGCACCATTGTGATCGAGGGCTCTGCTAAAGTCCCTACTCCACAGTTTCACCGCAGTGTTCTGATGCGACATCCTGCTACCTCCCTCCCTGGCGGCTTGTGTGTCAGCAGCTGCCTAATATCCCTTCCAGTCCGTCCTCCATACAAGGTTCCAGTGGTACTTACCAACGAATCAGAACAAGACGTATACATCCCACCCTTCACTGTTGTTGCTGACCTGGAAATGTACCAGTGTGTGCTCTCAGAACATCATGTGACTAAGACAACAGTTCAGAACCCACCATCCAACTTAAATCTTGATTTTGGCGATTCACCACTGTCACTTGAATGGAAAAAACGCATAACTGAGAAACTCAATGCCATTTCAGAAGTATTTTCACGACATGACATGGACTTTGGTTGCACTTCCGTTGTGAAACATAACATACCACTCCACGACAATACACCTTTCAAACAACGAGCCCGGTCTATCCATCCTCAAGATTTCGAAGCTGTCCGTCACCACCTACGTGAGCTTCTGGAGGCCGGTGTTATACAGAAATCCTCATCCCCTTTTGCATCACCTGTCGTGGTTGTGAAGAAGAAAAACGGTGAAGTCCGATTGTGCATTGACTATCGGAAACTTAATCTTCAAACGATAAAAGATGCATATCCTCTACCAAATCTGGAAGAATAATTTTCTGCTCTTTGTGGTTCCAAATGGTTCTCAGTACTCGACCTAAAGTCTGGTTACTATCAGATTGAGATGTGTGACGAGATAAGGCCAAGACCGCCTTTGTGACCCCACTTGGCTTTTGGGAGTTTACAAGAATGCCCCAAGGTGTGACGAATGCCCCAAGCACGTTCCAGCGCTTGATGGAGTGCTGCATGGGAAACCTTCATCTAAGAGAAGTGCTGGTATTCTTGGATGACATAATTGTATTCTCAGATACTTTAGAAGAGCATGAACGAAGGCTTTTGAGAGTACTGAACAGACTCCGTGAATATGGGCTAAAATTGTCACCTGAAAAATGCAGACTATTCCAGACTTCAGTTCGTTACCTGGGCCACATTGTATCTGAAAATGGTGTTCAAACAGATCCAGAAAAAATTGAAACAATAAAAACCTGGCCAGTTCCAACAACCTTGAAACAACTGAGATCTTTCCTTGGCTTCGCAGGATATTACCGCCGATTCATAAAAGATTACTCTATCATTGCAAGACCATTAAACAATCTGACCCGGGGGTATGCACCTGTCCGAAAACCAAAGCGCCCATGAACCAACAATTCGCCTGTTTATTCTCCAACCCAGCCTTTTGGACAGAGATGGGATCACAACTGCCAGCTTGCCTTTGAGACTTTGATTGAGAAATTAACAACCGCTCCAGTGCTTGGGTTTGCTGACCCATCTCGTCCATACATCCTTCATACTGATGCCAGTGTAACAGGACTAGGAGCAGCCCTATATCAGGAACAAGATGGGAGACTCAGAGTCATCGCATATGCCAGCCGTGGGCTATCACACAGTGAAACCCATTACCCTGCCCATAAACTTGAATTTCTTGCCCTGAAATGGAGTGTGACAGAAAAGTTCAAAGATTATCTGTATGGTGTTGATTTCACAGTGGTAACAGACAGCAACCCGCTGACTTATATTCTAACTACAGCCAAGTTGGATGCCACTGGACACCGTTGGTTGGATGCATTACCTACCTATTCATTTTAACTCTTGTACCGAGCAGGAAATCAAAACTGTGATGCAGATGCTTTGTCACGTCGACCACACCCTTTTTCCAGTGACGACATCCCAAAAGATACTGAACTCATTCACCAGTTCATCTCTCAGCATACTGCCGGCACCAATACCATTTCAGAGGAAATTGTTGAAGCCATTTGCCAGAGTCACCTCATCCGAGCCACCCAGCCACATGACGACAATCAGGTTTCGTTTACACTTGTTGAAACGATGTCAGCCGCTGTAGATACCATCTCTGAAAGTTACAACTCCGAAGACCCCCAGTTTCCAGTCATGCCAGTTTTTCATATAAAAGAGAAGCAACACGCTGATCCCACAATACGAGAGCTAATCCATCAACTTGAGACTGGGGAAAAGGTACCGCCCACAGTAAGATTAGAACTGCCAGAGCTCCCACTGTTGCTCAGGGAGTGGTCAAGATTAGAGCTGATGGATGGAATTCTGTACAGGAAAAGCCATGAAAATGAAGACGTTTCATACCAGCTTGTCCTTCCTGAGGAACTACGTCCTTTGGTTCTGAAGAGTCTCCATGATGACATGGGTCATATGGGAATTGAGCGCACGATTGACCTAATCCGCACTAGATTCTACTGGCCAAAAATGGCAGTGGACGTGGAGCAAAAAATAAAAACTTGTGGCCACTGTGTGCGAAGGAAGGCCTTACCAGAAAGAGCTGCCCATTGGTAAATATAATGACATCCCGACCGCTAGAACTTTTGCATGGATTTCTTGAGCCTCAACCGGATTCCAGTAACACACGTGATATCCTTGTTTTAACTGATCACTTCACTAAATTCGCTGTCGCAATACCTACGCCAAATCAAAAGGCCAAAAGTGTTGCAAAATGCTTATTGGATGGGTTTATAACTTATTATGGCATTCCAGAACGCATACACACCGATCAAGGAAAAGACTGAATCAAACCTGATTAAAGAACTCTGTGAGGCTGCAGGAATCCAAAAGAGCAGAACAACATCATACCATCCGAGAGGAAACCCAGTGGAATGTTTCAACCGTACCCTTCTTGCTATGTTAGGAACGTTGGAACCAAAGCAGAAATCCAGATGGAAAGAACATGTTAAACCATTGGTCCATGCTTACAATTGCACTAAGAATGAGGTTACAGGATTCAGCCTTTATGAACTTATGTTTGGCAGAACACCACGCTTACCTGTGGACCTTGCTTTCAATCTTCCAGTGCGAGGGAAGTGGACCAAGAACCACTCACAGTACATCAAATCTTTGAAATCCAGGTTGGAAGAAAGTTTTCAAGTTGCCGTGAGAAATGCAACAAAGACAGCTGACCGAAACAAATCCCGCTTCGACAGTAGAGTAATTCCATCTGCTCTAGAACCAGGGGATCGGGTTCTTGTGAGAAACGTACAATTACGAGGGAAACATAAGCTTTCTGATAAATGGGAACAAGAAGTTTATGTCGTGGTCCACAGAGCTGGAGACCTTCCAGTGTACAAAATCAAACCAGAAACTAGTGACGGACCAGCACGTACCCTCCATCGAGACCTTCTGCTCCCTGTAATTTTCTCAAAGTCAGTGAAGAGGAGCTAAATTCCGATAACTCACCTGTTCGCAGACCTAGAACTCGACAGCAGAGCAAAAATTCAGACTGCCTGACAGACCTTCCTGCGGACGAAGATGAGAGAATGGCTTTTTATAACTCTAGTCCATCTACAGTGCATTTTACAGTGGAGAAACAACATCACACTCCAGTTCCAAGTTTATCTCTTCAAAATAAAGACCAAAATGAACTGTTGCCTGATCCTTCAGCTGAAAAACAAATTGAAGCACCATCTCTAGCCAATATTTTACCATCAGTCATCGAGTCCAGCAGTGAACCCCCTCAGACTGATGTTGAAACCTTGTTAGAAACTGTTGCTGATGACCAACCTGAAAACCAAAATTACTTACCTGAAGAAACACTTACCTTAGATCATGTTGAACAACCTGACAATGACGTTACTGCAGTTAATCTCAGACGCTCACAGAGAAATAGGAACCCACCTGAAAGACTTCAGTATCCAATCCGCGGTAACCCGTTAATCTCCATTGTCCAAACGATGCTACATAGTTTGTCCAACGCACTTTCAGTCAGTCGTTACTAAAATCTGTTATTTTGCATTCAAGCTTATCATGCACCGGGACGTGCACGATTTTAGGCGGGGAGGGTGTAACCCACATAAACTGTGCATTAAAAAATAAATAAAACTCTAAATTCCTCTCGTAATGCGTCAGTGAATGCAACACTTTAGTCACGTGATCCCACATGCATGTGCCCTTCCGCCGTCATGACGCTCAGCCAATCGCGTTGCTCGTAGCGCCTGATATAGACGCCTGTTCCCCCTCTCCGACAGACGTGTGGGAGAGGAGGCTTCAGGACGGCTGCATCAAGAAGTTAATATCCGCTGACGCTGGGGTTCGCACTGTGGGAGCGTTTCCTAAACGGAATTGGCCAGGTGATTTCTGTTGGGGAAAAAAAAACCAACACCCGTTTGATGGCGAGCTTAGCCCTGAAAAGTGCCTGAGACCCTACACAACCTCAGCTACTGTATGGTAGGAGGCTGATGCAGCCGTTCCTCTCCAACCTCTGTTCACTCTCTCGGTTCCACCAACTGCCTATGAACTTATGGATAATATCAACCACTCTCCTGTTGAACTTCATGGACAATTAAACCACATCAATTGTGGGAACTACACATTTATTTTTTTGGAATCTTGAGAGACTGTTCCATTTCCACTCTGGACAAGCAAAAGTTATTTTCTGTTGAACAGAGCTGTGTGTGTATTTGTGTTTGGAATATTGGTTTTGACTAGAAAACTCTCTTTTTCCTTGTGGGAAAAAAGTCTACCTCATCTGCAGATTGATATATTGTAAATATTTTTCTATTCACTATTTGCACTTAATAATAAGGCATCCGCCACATAAACTAAAATCCCTGTCTGTGTATTTGCTGTTCCTATACCTCCCAGAGCCGTATCTTATATTCTGAACTAGCCCAACATCTGACAAACTCATAATTCCAAATCCTAAATTTTCTTATAGGTTACAGACAGGTTGGAGTGTGATTGATTGAGTGTGTGAACAGGTGTCTTTTATACAGGTAACACGTTCAAACAGGTGCAATTAATACAGGCAGCATCTACCAACTGTAAGCTAATTGTACAAGTGTCAGTCACAACGGCCAGATACACGTATCACCGTAACCACTCGTGAAGCGTGCACTCACATGTTCCCAAGCCCATTTATTGTGGATTTGGCTGATTCAAACCAAGCATTTGAGTCTGAGCCTACATGTGAACAAAACAGCAAGGTATATCAACTGCAGAGGACAAAGGCCACAGAAATAGTAACTATGGTTGTATCTGACACGACAGGCTGTGGAGTAAAAACAGCCTGGTGGGTGTTGTCATTTGTTACTTCCTCAAGAGTTACAGCTTGCCAGTGAATGTGATGCGATCCATTTTGGAGGACACACTTAATAAAGTGAAAGAGTTTGTGGTTCATGCATCATGTATTGCCTTCAATGGGCAGTTCATGAAACCTCTGAGGTAGAGTATGTCTGGAAAGCCACTGACGTTGCTGCACCTGCATAAACAGTACTGGATGGAGGCCACCAAAATGTCAAAAGCAGAAATTTTTGGTGAAATGAAGAGTGTAGGCCTGGTCACTAAAGCAGACATATTATTACAGTGGATCCAAACAACTACCCATGATGGCAGGTCTTTCCAGACATTGGATGTGGGAAGAAAATACAAGGATCCTCTGTCTATGACCAGCAAAAAAAAAAAAAAAAAAAAAAGACTTGGACAAAGGAAGTCAGATTTTACCAGAAGTCGATGAGATGTCAAAAGATGATCATGAACAGAATATTGAAGCCATTCTACACCAAGAAGATGATGCTGGTGCAATAGAGGGAATCACGATGATGTCACGCGCCGGGCGGGCCACACCGGTTAGCAGAAAACTCTTAATGCAGCCACTGACTGTGTGCGTTCGGTGATCCATCACATGCTGACAGATTAGTGCCGTACATAAAAAACACATCACATCCAGATGGATGACAGTCTGTTTGAAAAATTTTCATTTTGCAGCATTTATTCTCAAGGATCAGATGTGGTTTGGCTCAGAATTGTGTCCAGTACAGGTGGAAGATGGATCACATGAACTCACCCTGTGTTCCAGTAGAAATTGATGGTTCCAACTCATCACATTCAAAACAAACCTCCCCTTCTGTATTTGTTTTCTGTTTTCCTTTGGTTTTCTCTGTGCAGCTCCACATTTAGGTGAGAAGCTGTGACTGAAGTTATTATGAGGGGTGCAAACTAACGATCTGATTTTCAGTTCATTTTGAAATCAAACAGTTTGACACACGCAAAGGAGGGATTTTGCAGACAAACGGATGAACAGAAAGTGTAAAGTTGGACTCACTAGCATCAATATGACTGTAAGCCGCGGAAGAAATAAAACCAGTGAGAAGAAACAGGCGACTGTCCAAGTGACTTTCAGGTTGTTAATAAAATTTATATATATATATATATAATATATATATATATATATATATATATATAATATATATATATATATTATATATATACACACGGTCTGTTAGAAAACTATCCGACCTTGTTATTTTTTGAACAAACTATGGATTTGAATCATGTGCGCTTGCATCAGCCAAGCTTGAACCTTCGTGCGCATGCGTGAGTTTTTTCACGCCTGTCGGTTGCGTCATTCGCCTGTGGGCAGGCTTTGAGTGAGCACTGGTCCACCCCTTGGAAACCATTCAGAAGATTCAGATGGCTTTCGTGGCTTTTCAGTCGAGTGAGTATCTGAGAAATTGTGTAACAGCTGGGCATGTCACAACTTGTCCTGTGAGACTTCCAACACGGACGTGCTTTTTGTTGTGCGCCATTGCGGCTCCGTCCCGATGCGCGAATTCCTCCGCACGTCTTTCATTACAAAATCTCCTGTAACAGTGGAATGTGCCGCAAAAGTGCTGATGTCCACCTCTTCCACAATTTCTCTGGTAGTCAGACGACGTCCCGGATCAACACAGCGCTCACTTTGGAAATGATCTGGTCGTTTCAGCCTGTTGATGGCCGCTCGGAGCACGGAGCGCCCTCTGCCGCTGTGGGCCATCTTTAATCCGGTTGTAATGCTCCTTAATTTGTGTGACGCCCAGAGTATCCTTACCGAAAGCCGTCTGAATCTTCCGAATGGTTTCCACCTGGCTGTCTCTCACAGTTTCTGGAAAAATTTGATTCAGCGTTGCTCCAGTCTCTCAGCCATTTCCCTGACAATGAAAATCCGACGAGGGGGGTGGACCAGTGCTCACTCAAAGCCTGCCCACAGGCGAATGACGCAACCGACAGGCGTGAAAAAACTCACGCATGCGCACGAAGGTTCAAGCTTGGCTGATGCAAGCGCACATGATTCAAATCCATATAGTTTTTTAAAAAAATAAAAAGGTCGGATAGTTTTCTAACAGACCTCGTGTGTATTATTATATATATATATATATATATATATACAGTAGTGTTCAGAATAGTAGTAGTGCTATATGACTAAAAAGATTATCCAGGTTTTGAGTATATTTCTTATTGTTACATGGGAAACAAGGTACCAGTAGATTCTCACAAATCCAATAAAACCAAGCATTCATGATATGCACACTCTTAAAGCTATGAAATTGGGCTATTAGTAAAAAGTAGAAAAGGGGGTGTTCACAATAATAGCATCTGCTGTTGACGCTACAACCTCAAAACTATTATGTTCAAACTGCATTTTTAGCAATCCTGTGAATCACTAGTTGTATAACCACAGTTTTTCATGATTTCTTCACATCTGCGAGGCATTAATTTTGTTGGTTTGGAACCAAGATTTTGCTTGTTTACTAGTGTGCTTGGGGTCATTGTCTTGTTGAAACACCCATTTCAAGGGCATGTCCTCTTCAGCATAAGGCAACATGACCTCTTCAAGTGTTTTGACATATCCAAACTGATCCATGATACCTGGTATGCTATATATAGGCCCAACACCATACAGGAGAAACATGCCCATATCATGATGCTTGCACCACCATGCTTCACTGTCTTCACTGTGAACTGTGGCTTGAATTCAGAGTTTGGGGGTCGTCTCACAAACTGTCTGCGGCCATTGGACCCAAAAAGAACAATTTTACCCTCATCAGTCCACAAAATATTACTCCATTTCTCTTTAGCACAGTTGATGTGTTCTTTGGCAAATTGTAACCACTTCTGCACATGTCTTTTATTTAACAGAGGGACTTTGTGGGGGATTCTTGCAAATAAATTAGCTTCACACAGTCAATCAATCAATCAACTTTTTTCTTGTATAGCGCCAAATCACAACAAACAGTTGCCCCAAGGCGCTCCACATTGCAAGGCAAGGCCATACAATATTATGAAACACAGTCTACGTCTAAAGCAACATAACCAAGGGATGGTCCA
This sequence comes from Thalassophryne amazonica, assembly GCF_902500255.1. Lineage (NCBI taxonomy): Eukaryota > Metazoa > Chordata > Actinopteri > Batrachoidiformes > Batrachoididae > Thalassophryne > Thalassophryne amazonica. The sequence goes on from NC_047114.1 coordinate 26,479,599, forward strand.
GGGTCACCCGATCCAGCCCTAACTATAAGCCTTAGCGAAAAGGAAAGTTTTAAGCCTAATCTTAAAAGTAGAGAGGGTATCTGTCTCCCTGATCTGAATTGGGAGCTGGTTCCACAGGAGAGGAGCCTGAAAGCTGAAGGCTCTGCCTCCCATTCTACTCTTACAAACCCTAGGAACTACAAGTAAGCCCGCAGTCTGAGAGCGAAGCGCTCTAATGGGGTAATATGGTACTATGAGGTCCCTAAGATAAGATGGGACCTGATTATTCAAAACCTTATAAGTAAGAAGAAGAATTTTAAATTCTATTCTAGCATTAACAGGAAGCCAATGAAGGGAGGCCAACACGGGTGAGATATGCTCTCTCCTGCTAGTCCCCGTCAGTACTCTAGCTGCAGCATTCTGAACCAACTGAAGGCTTTTTAGGGAACTTTTAGGACAACCTGATAATAATGAATTACAATAGTCCAGCCTAGAGGAAACAAATGCATGAATTAGTTTTCAGCATCACTCTGAGACAAGACCTTTCTGATTTTAGAGATATTGCGTAAATGCAAAAAGGCAGTCCTACATATTTGTTTAATATGCGCTTTGAATGACATATCCTGATCAAAAATAACTCCAAGATTTCTCACAGTATTACCAGAGATCAGGGAAATGCCATCCAGAGTAACGATCTGGTTAGACACCATGCTTCTAAGATTTGTGGGGCCAAGTACAATAACTTCAGTTTTATCTGAGTTTAAAAGCAGGAAATTAGAGGTCATCCATGTCTTTATGTCTGTAAGACAATCCTGCAGTTTAGCTAATTGGTGCGTATCCTCTGGCTTCATGGATAGATAAAGCTGGGTATCATCTGCGTAACAATGAAAATTTAAGCAATACCGTCTAATAATACTGCCCAAGGGAAGCATGTATAAAGTGAATAAAATTGGTCCTAGCACAGAACCTTGTGGAACTCCATAATTAACTTTAGTCTGTGAAGAAGATTCCCCATTTACATGAACAAACTGTAATCTATTAGACAAATATGATTCAAACCACCGCAGCGCAATGCCTTTAATACCTATGACATGCTCTAATCTCTGTAATAAAATGTTATGGTCAACAGTATCAAAAGCAGCACTGAGGTCCAACAGAACAAGCACAGAGATAAGTCCACTGTCCGAAGCCATAAGAAGATCATTTGTAACCTTCACTAATGCTGTTTCTGTACTATGATGAATTCTAAAACCTGACTGAAACTCTTCAAATAGACCATTCCTCTGCAGGTGATCAGTTAGCTGTTTTACAACTACCCTCTCAAGAATCTTTGAGAGAAAAGGAAGGTTGGAGATTGGCCTATAATTAGCTAAGATAGCTGGGTCAAGTGATGGCTTTTTAAGTAATGGTTTAATTACTGCCACCTTAAAGGCCTGTGGTACATAACCAACTAACAAAGATAGATTGATCATATTTAAGATTGAAGCATTAAATAATGGTAGGACTTCCTTGAGCAGCCTGGCAGGAATGGGGTCTAATAAGCATGTTGATGGTTTGGATGAAGTAACTAATGAAAATAACTCAGACAGAACAATCGGAGAGAAAGAGTCTAACCAAATACCGGCATCACTGAAAGCAGCCAAAGATAACGATACATCTTTGGGATGGTTATGAGTAATTTTTTCTCTAATAGTCAAAATTTTGTTAGCAAAGAAAGTCATGAAGTCATTACTAGTTAAAGTTAATGGAATACTCAATAGAGCTCTGACTCTTTGTCAGCCTGGCTACAGTGCTGAAAAGAAACCTGGGGTTGTTCTTATTTTCTTCAATTAGTGATGAGTAGAAAGATGTCCTAGCTTCACGAAGGGCTTTCTTATAGAGCAACAAACTCTTTTTCCAGGCTAAGTGAAGATCTTCTAAATTAGTGAGACGCCATTTCCTCTCCAACTTACGGGTTATCTGCTTTAAGCTACGAGTTTGTGAGTTATACCACGGAGTCAGACACTTCTGATTTAAAGCTCTCTTTTTCAGAGGAGCTACAGCATCCAAAGTTGTCTTCAATGAGGATGTAAAACTATTGACAAGATACTCTAACTCCCTTACAGAGTTTAGGTAGCTACTCTGCTCTGTGTTGGTATATGACATTAGAGAACATAAAGAAGGAATCATATCCTTAAACCTAGTTACAGCGCTTTCTGAAAGACTTCTAGTGTAATGAAACTTATTCCCCACTGCAGGGTAGTCCATCAGGGTAAATGTAAATGTTATTAAAAAATGATCAGACAAAAGGGAGTTTTCAGGGAATACTGTTAAGTCTTCTATTTCCATACCATAAGTCAGAACAAGATCTAAAATATGATTAAAGTGGTGGGTGGACTCATTTACTTTTTGAGCAAAGCCGATAGAGTCTAATAATAGATTAAATGCAGTGTTGAGGCTGTCATTCTCAGCATCTGTGTGGATGTTAAAGTCGCCCACTATAATTATCTTATCTGAGCTAAGCACTAAGTCAGACAAAAGGTCTGAAAATTCACAGAGAAACTCACAGTAACGACCAGGTGGACGATAGATAATAACAAATAAAACTGGTTTTTGGGACTTCCAATTTGGATGGACAAGACTAAGATACAAGCTTTCAAATGAATTAAAGCTCTGTCTAGGTTTTTGATTAATTAATAAGCTGGAATGGAAGATTGCTGCTAATCCTCCGCCCCGGCCCGTGCTACGAGCATTCTGACAGTTAGGTGACTCGGGGGTGTTGACTCATTTAAACTAACATATTCATCCTGCTGTAACCAGTTTCTGTTAGGCAGAATAAATCAATACGTTGATCAATTATTATATCATTTACCAACAGGGACTTAGAAGAAAGAGACCTAATGTTTAATAGACCACATTTAACTGTTTTAGTCTGTGGTGCAATTGAAGGTGCTATATTATTTTTTCTTTTGAATTTTTATGCTTAAATAGATTTTTGCTAGTTATTGGTGGTCTGGGAGCAGGCACCGTCTCTATGGGGATGGGGCAACGAGGGGATGGCAGGGGGAGAGAAGCTGCAGAGAGGTGTATAAGACCACAGCTCTGCCTCCTGGTCCCAACGCTAGACAGTCACAGTTTGGAGGATCCCAAAAAATTGGCCAGATTTCTAGAAATGAGAGCTGCTCCCTCTAAAGTGGGATGGATGCCGTCTCTCCTAACAAGACCAGGTTTTCCCCAGAAGCTTTGCCAATTATCAATGAAGCCCACCTCATTTTTTGGACACCACTCAGACAGCCAGCAATTCAAGGAGAACATGCGGCTAAACATGTCACTCCCGGTCTGATTGGGGAGGGGCCCAGAGAAAACAACAGAGTCCGACATTGTTTTTGCAAAGTTACACACCGATTCAATGTTAATTTTAGTGACCTCCGATTGGCGTAACCGAGTGTCATTACTGCCGACGTGAATTACAATTTTACCAAATTTACGCTTAGCCTTAGCCAGCAATTTCAAATGTCCTTCGATGTCAGATTATAAGACACAGGTGTCTTATAACTGTCACAGCACTTACAGGTAACTCCAGACTGTCTTTGATCATCCTGGAGCTGATCAGTGGGTGAACCTTTGCCATTCTGGTTATTCTTCTATCCATTTTGGTGGTTTTCCATTTTCTTCCACACGTCTCTGTTTTTTTTTTTTGTCCATTTTAAAGCATTGGAGATCATTGTACATGAACAGCCTATAATTCTTTGCACCTGCGTATAAGTTTTCCCCTCTCCAATCAACTTCTTAATCAAACTATGCTGTTCTTCTGAACAATATCTTGAAAGTCCCATTTTCCTCAGGCTTTCAAAGAGAAAAGCATGTTCAACAGGTGCTGGCTTCATTCTTAAATAGGGGTCACCTGATTCACACCTGTTTGTTCCACAAAATTGACAAACTCACTGATTGAATGCCACACGACTATTATTGTGAACACCCCTTTTCTACTTTTTTTGCTAATAACCCAATTTCATAGATTGTGTGTATCATGAATGCTTGGTCTTGTGGGATTTGTGAGAATCTACTGGTACCTTGTTTCCCATGTAACAATAAGAAATATACTCAAAACCTAGATTAATCTTTTTAGTCACATATCACTACTATTATTCTGGCTTTCTATTATTCTATTATTCTGAACACAACTGTGTGTATATACGAGGGCTGTCAATAAAGTAACGGTCCTTTTTATTTTTTTCATATGTTTTTACGTCAGACATGCTTGAACCCTCGTGCGCATGCATGAGTTTTTCCACGCCTGTCGGTGACGTCATTCGCCTGTGAGCACTCCTTGTGGGAGGAGTCGTCCAGCCCCTCGTCGGAATTCCTTTGTCTGAGAAGTTGCTGAGAGACTGGCGCTTTGTTTGATCAAAATTTTTTCTAAACCTGTGAGACACATCGAAGTGGACACGGTTCGAAAAATTAAGCTGGTTTTCAGTGAAAATTTTAACGGCTGATGACAGATTTTGAGGTGATTCTGTCGCTTTAAGGACTTCCCACGGTGCGAGACGTCGCTCAGCGCTCTCAGGCGTAGTCGTCAGCCTGTTCAAGCTGAAAACCTCCACATTTCAGGTTCTATTGATCCAGGACGTCGTGAGAGAACAGAGAAGTTTCAGAAGAAGTCGGTTTCAGCATTTTATCCGGATATTCCACTGTTAAAGGAGATTTTTTTAATGAAAGACGTGCGGACGGGTCCGCGCGTCGGGACGCAGCCGCTGCGACGCTCCGCCACAGGAAAACACCTCTGTTGAAAGCCTTAAGGACAAGTTGGAACATGTCCTGCCTGTTAAACAATTTCTCATATACTCACTCCACTGAAAGCCATCAAAAGCCGCCTGGATTTTACAAATGGTTATCAACACGGAGGTGTTTTTCGTGTGCCGCCGCTCCGCGCCGGCTGCGTCCCGATGCGCGGATCCGTCCGCACGTCTTTCATTAAAAAAATCTCCTTTAACAGTGGAATATCCGGATAAAATGCTGAAACCGACTTCTTCTGAAACTTCTCTGTTCTCTCACGACGTCCTGGATCAATAGAGCCTGAAATGTGGAGGTTTTCAGCTTGAACAGGCTGACGACGGCGGCTGAGAGCGCTGTACGACGTCTCGCACCGTGGGAAGTCCTTAAAGCGACAGAATCACCTCAAAATCTCTCATCAGCCGTTAAAATTTTCACTGAAAACCAGCTTAATTTTTTGAACCGTGTCCACTTCGATGTGTCTCACAGGTTTAGAAAAAATTTTGATCAAACAAGCGCCAGTCTCTCAGCAACTTCTCAGACAAAGGAATTCCGACGAGGGGCTGGACGACTCCTCCCACAAGGAGTGCTCACAGGCGAATGACGTCACCGACAGGCGTGGAAAAACTCACACATGCGCACGAGGGTTCAAGCATGTCTGACGTAAAACATATGAATGAAATCCATATAGTTTTTGAAAAAAATAAAAAGGACCGTTACTTTATTGACAGCCCTCGTATATATATATATATATATATATATATATATATATATATATATACACTCAAATTGTTATGGATGGGCTGATTTTGTTTGTGGATCTTTGTTTTTGTTTTTTTGTTTGTTTGTTTTGTTTTCATTTTATTTTTGGGAAGTCGTGTGATCCTCACAGGTCTATGTAACATGCGGTGTATAATTAAAGCTGCCACCTCCTTGTGGTGGCTTTTTTTTTTTTTTTGGTCAAATAGAAACCTTTGGCTCGTTTTTTCTCCATCACTTTTTCAATGGACGCACATGCAGAACTGCATTTAATGACTTTGTATGACTTTAATGAATCTGTAATTGAGGACGAAGCAAAATATTTTAACTGTTGGTTTTGTCCAAATTGATACCTAACATTCCTAATGCATTTACAGTAGTGTTCAGAATAATAGTAGTGCTATGTGACTAAAAAGATTAATCCAGGTTTTGAGTATATTTCTTATTGTTACATGGGAAACAAGGTACCAGTAGATTCAGTAGATTCTCACAAATCCAACAAGACCAAGCATTCATGATATGCACACTCCTAAGGCTATGAAATTGGGCTATTAGTAAAAAAAGTAGAAAAGGGGGTGTTCACAACAACAGTAGTGTGACATTCAGTCAGTGAGTTCATCAATTTTGTGGAACAAACAGATGTGAATAAGGTGTCCCCTATTTAAGGATGAAGCCAGCACCTGTTGAACATGCTTTTCTCTTTGAAAGCCTGAGGAAAATGGGACGTTCAAGACATTGTTCAGAAGAACAGCGTAGTTTGATTAAAAAGTTGATTGGAGAGGGGAAAACTTATACACAGGTGCAAAAAAATTATAGGCTGTTCATCTACAATGATCTCCAATGCTTTAAAATGGACAAAAAACAACCATCAAAATGGATAGAATAACCAGAATGGCAAAGGCTCACCCACTGATCAGCTCCAGAATGATCAAAGTCAGTCTGGAGTTACCTGTAAGTGCTGTGACAGTTAGAAGACGCCTGTGTGAAGCTAATTTATTTTCAAGAATCCCCCGCAAAGTCCCTCTGTTAAATAAAAGACGTGCAGAAGAGGTTACAATTTGCCAAATACACATCAACTGGCCTAAAGAGAAATGGAGGAATATTTTGTGGACTGATGAGAGTAAAATTGTTCTTTTTGGGTCCAAGGGTCGCAGACAGTTTGTGAGACGACCCCCAAACTCTGAATTCAAGCCACAGATCACAGTGAAGACAGTGAAGCATGGTGGTGCAAGCATCATGATATGGGCATGTTTCTCCTATATGGTGTTGGGCCTATATATCGCATACCAGTTATCATGGATCAGTTTGGATATGTCACAATACTTGAAGAGGTCATGTTGCCTTATGCTGAAGATGACATGCCATTGAAATGGGTGTTTCAACAAGACAATGACCCCAAGTGCACTAATAAATGAGCAAAATCTTGGTTCCAAACCAACAAAATTAATGCCTCGCAGATGTGAAGAAATCATGAAAAACTGTGGTTATACAACTAGTTTAGTGATTCACAGGATTGCTAAAAAAGCAGTTTTAACATAATAGTTTTGAGTTTGTCGCATCAACATCAGATGCTACTATTATTGTGAACACCCCCTTTTACTTTTTTTTTTACTAATAGCCCAATTTCATAGCTTTGAGTGTGCATATCATGAATGCTTGATCTTGTTGGATTTGTGAGAATCTACTGAATCTACTGGTACCTTTTTTCCCATGTAACAATAAGAAATATACTCAAAACCTGGATTAATGTTTTTAGTCACTTATCACCACTATTATTCTGAACACTACTGTACCTCATCTTGAAGCAAAGCTCATATGGATGCAAGTTGCCTTATAGTGAAAGTTTAGTTGTTTAAGAAGTCTTCAAGTTAAACTTCATTTATATTTTTAATGCTTGAATGCTACCTGGTTGTGCTTGAAGCAGTATATTAATGCAAGTTGCACACCTTTTCTATTTATTTGTTTCAATAATATTTATGGATGTTGCCTTAGTGAATGTTCTGTGGATAAAGAAGTCTTCACTTTGCAGTTACTGGAGACGTATTGTTTACACTGTGGCCAGTTGGTTTACAAAAGAGTTGCGCAATATAGTGTTCTGTATTTTCACTGCAGCAGTCATGCATTCTGATTCCTTCACTTTATCAGTACTGGTATGGATATTAATGTTTTTCTACAATATTCACTCCTCATGACAGTAAAATGTTATTCAAAGCTAATTTA